>NW_026623053.1:21816259-22119290 GCF_023065955.2 Ursus arctos
TATTATTTCTAAGGCATAGTGCTCTCTAGGTGTATCCACATTGTCTCAAATAGGATATTCTTTTCTCTCATGACTTAATAGTATTCCATTGTATATATATACCACATCTTTATTCATTCATCTACCTACAGACACTTAAGTTATTTCCATATCTTGGTTATTATAAGTAATGTTACAATAAATATGGAGTACAGATATCTTTTAAATACCTGTTTTTATTTCTTTTGGGCATATACCCAGAGGGGGGAATTGATGGATCATATGGTATTTCTATTTTAAATTTTTGAGGACCAGCCGTACTGTTTTCCGTAGTGGCTGCATCAACTTATATTCCCACCAACAATGCACAAGCATTCCCTTTTCTCCATCTTGTCACCAACACTTGTTATTTCTTCATTTAAATTAAAAAAAATTAAAAAGATTTATTATTATTTTTATTTATTACTTTGAGAGAGAGTATGAACCAGGGTGGGGGTGGTTGTCAGAGGGAGAGGGAGAAAGAGACTTCCCACCTAGCAGGGAGCCTGATACAGAGCTTGATCCCAGGACCCCTGGATCAGAACCTGAGCCAACTGAGCCACCCAGGTACCCCTATTTCTTCCCTTCTCTTTTTCTTTTCTTCTCTTCTTTCTTTCTTTCTTTCTTTCTTTCTTTCTTTCTTTCTTTCTTTCTTTCTTTCTTTCTTTCTTTCTTCCCTTTTCTTTCCTTTCCTTTTCATGACAGCCATTCTAACATCTGTGAGGTGATATCTCATTGTAGTTTTCATTTGCATTTTTCTGACAATTAGGGATTTTGAAAGACTACTTGTTGACCATTTGTTTCTCCTACTTGGGAAAATGTCTGTTCAGTTCTTCTGCCCAGTTTTTAATCAGATGGATTTGTTGTTCTTGTTTTGCTGTTAAGTTGCATGAGTTTTTTATATATATTGGATATCAGCCCCTTGTCAGATATGTGGTTTGCAAATATTTCTTCTCATTTCAGTTTGGCTTTTTGTTGCTGTTGATGGCTTCCTTTGCTATAAAAAAGCTTTTTAGTTTGATGTAGTCCTACTTGTTTATTTTAACTTTTGTAGGTAAAGTCAAAATATTATTAACAAGACTAATATCAATGAGAATATATCCCCCCTTTTTCTTCCTGAAGTCTTCCAATTTCCTCCAGAAGACTTCCAGAAGTCTTCCTGAGCTTTCCATGTCTCACGTTCATTTCTCTAATTTTGAGTGATTTTGTGTATGGTGTAAGATACAGCTTCAGTTTCATTCTTTTGCATGAGATATCCAGTTTTCCCAACACCATTTATTGAAGAGACCATTCTTTCTCATTTATTTTGGCTCATTTGTCAAAAATTAATTGGCCAGTTTATGTCTGGGCTCTATGTACTTTTCCATTGATCTAAATGTCTGTTTTTATGCAAAATACTGTTTGAATACTATACTTTGTAATTCAGTTTGAAATCAGGAACTGTGATGTCCTTAGCTTTGCTGTTTCTCAAGATTGCTCTGGCTATCTTTGTTATTCCATATAAATTTGGGTTTTTTTTCTATTTCTGTGAAAAATGCCACTGGCATTTTGATATGAAGTGTATTGAAGCTCTGGATAGCTTTAGGAAGTATGAACATTTTAATAATATTAATCTGAATATGAGACGTCTTTCCCTTTGTGTAGTCTTTCTTTTTTTCCTTTTTCTTATCTTTTTTTTTTTTAATCAAAGTCTTCTAGTTTTCATTGTACTGATCTTTCACGTCCTAGGCTAAATTTATTCCTATGATTTTATATTTTTGATGCTACTGTGAAGGGGATAGTTTTCTTCATTTTTCTTACAGGTATTTTGTTACTGTATAATACCACAGCTAATTTCTGTATGGTTATTTCACATTACACATTCTTACTGAATTAGTTAATTAGTTCTAAGATGTTTTTGGTCACATCTTTAAGATTTTCTGTATATAAGATAATTTGCAAAGAGCGACAGTTTTACTTTTCTCCTCTCTGATTTGGATGTCTTTTGTTTTCATGCCTAATTGCTCTAGGTAGGCCTTCCAGTGTGATGTTGAATAAGAGTTGACATTGGGCACTTATGTCTTGTTCTTGTTCATAGTGGAAAAGTTTTCAATTTTTCATTATTGAGTATAATGTTATATAGGAGTTTATTGTATATGGCCTTTATTATGTTGAATATGTTCCTTCTATACACAATGTTTTTTATTTGACTTCATGTATTTATTTATTTTTTTATAATACTATTTTTTATTATATTATGTTAGTCACCATACAGTACATCCCTGGTTTTTGATATAAAGTTCCATGATTCATTAGTTGCGTATAACACCCAGTGCACCATGCAATACGTGCTCTCCTTACTACCCATCACCAGCCTATCCCATTCCCCCACCCCCCTCCCTCTGAAGCCCTCAGTTTGTTTCTCAGAGTCCATAGTCTCTCATGCTTCATTTCCCCTCTGATTACCCCCCCCTTTCTTTATCCCTTTCTTCTCCTACCAATATTCCTAGTTCTTATGTTCCATAGATGAGAGAAATCATATGATCATTGTCTTTCTCTGCTAGACTTATTTCACTTAGCATTATCTCCCCCAGGGCCGTCCATGTTGCAGCAAATGTTGAGAAATCGTTCTTTTTGATAGCCGAGTAATATTCCACTGTATATATGGACCACATCTTCTTAATCCAGTCATCTGTTGAAGGGCATCTCAGCTCCTTCCACGATTTAGCTATTGTGGACAATGCTGCTGTGAACATTGGGGTGCATATGGCCCTTCTCTTCACTACATCTGTATCTTTGGGGTAAATACCCAGTAGTGCAATGGCTGGGTCATAGGGTACCTCAATTTTTAACTTCTTAATGGACCTCTACACTGTTTTCCAGAGTGGCTGTACCAACTTGCATTCCCACCAACAATGCAGGAGGGATCCCCTTTCTCCACATCCTCTCCAACAATTGTTGTTTCTTGCCTTGTCAGTTTTTGCCATTGTAACTGGCATAAGGTGGTATCTCAGTGTGGTTTTGATTTGAATTTCCCTGGTGGCTAATGACTTTGAACATTTTTTCATGTGTCTGTTAGCCATTTGTATGTCTTCATTGGAAAAGTGTCTGTTCATATCTTCTGCCCATTTTATGATTTGATTATTTGTTTCTCGTGTTTTGAGTTTGAGAAGTTCTTTGTAGATCTTGGGTACTAGTCTTTTATCTGTAGTGTCATTTGCAAATATATTCTCCCATTCCGTGGGCTACCTCTTAGTTTTTTTGACTGTTTCCTTGGCTGTGCAGAAGCTTTTTATCTTGAGGAAGTCCCACAAGTTCATTTTTTCTTTTGTATCTCTTGCCTTTGGGGATGTGTCATGAAAAAGGTTGCTTTGGCCGATGTCGTAGAGGTTGCTGCTTATGCTGTCCTCTAGGATTTTTATGGATTCCTGTCTCACATCGAAGTCTTTCATCCATTTGGAGTTTATCTTTGTGTATGGTGTGAGAGAGTAGTCAAGTTTCATTCTTTTGCATGTAGCTGTCCAATTTTCCCAGCACCATTTATTGAAGAGACTTTTTTCCACTGGATGTTTTTTCCTGCTTTATCAAAGATTAGTTCCCCCAAAGAGCCGAGGGTCCATTTCTGGGTTTTCTATTCTGTTCCATTGGTTTATGTGTCTGTTTTTGTGCCAGTACCATGCTGTCTTTGTGATCACAGCTTTGTAGTACAACTTGAAATCCGGCATTCTGATGCCCCCAGCTTTGTTTTTCCTTTTCAACAATTCCTTGGCGATTCGGGGCCTTTTCTGGTCCCATACAAATTTAAGGGCTGTTTGTTCCAGTTCTTTGAAAAATGTCATTGGTATTTTGATCAGGATAGCTTGGAAAGTGTAGATTGCTCTGGGTAACATGGACATTTTAACTATGTTAATTCTTCTGATCCATGAGCATGGAATATTTTTCCTTCTTTTTGTCTTTCAAGAGTGATTTGTAGTTTCTAGAATATAGATCCTTTATATTTCTCGTTAAGTTAATTTCAAGATAACGTATGATTCTTGGTGCTATTGTAAATGGAATGGATTCCCTAATTTCTCTTTCTTCAGTCTCATTGGTCGTGTATAGAAATGCAACTGATTTCTGAGTATTGATTTTGTATCCCGCCATATTACTGAATTGCTCTATAACTTCTAATAGTTTGGGAGTGGATTCTTTTGGGTTTTCCATATAGAGTATCATGTCATCTGCGAAAAGAGACAGTTTGACTTCTTCTTTGCTGATTTGGATACCTTTTATCCCTTTTTGTTGTCTGATTGCTGTTGCAAGGACTTCTAGTACTATGTTGAATAATAGTGGCGAGAGTGGACATCCTTGTCGTGTTCCTGATCTTAAGGGAAAGGCTTCTAGCTTTTCCCCATTGAGAATGATATTTGCTGTAGGCTTTCCATAGATGGTTTTTATGAGATTGAGGAATGTACCCTCTATCCCTACACTCTGAAGGGTTTTAATCAGGAAAGGATGCTGTATTTTGTCAAATGCTTTTTCTGCATCAATTGAGAGGATCATATGGTTCTTGACTCTTTTCTTGTTGATATGATCTATCTCACTGATCGATTTGCGAATGTTGAACCACCCTTGCATCCCAGGGATGAATCCCACTTGGTCATGATGGATAATCCTTTTAATGTACTGTTGGATCCTATTAGCTAGGATCTTGTTGAGAATTTTGGTGTCCATATTCATCAGGGAAATCGGTCTGTAATTCTCCTTTTTGATGGGGTCTTTGCCTGGTTTGGGGATCAAGGTAATATTGGCCTCATAGAATGAGTCTGGTAGTTTTCCTTCTGTTTCTGTTTTTTGAAACAGCTTTAGGAGAATAGGTATTATTTGTTCTTTGAATGTTTGGTAGAATTCCCTGGGGAATCCATCAGGCCCTGGAGTTTTGTTTTTTGGAAGGTTTTTAATCAGTGCTTCAATCTCTTCATAATTAATTGGTCTGTTTAAAAAATCAATTTCTTCCTGTTTTAGTTTTGGTAGTTTATAGGTTTCCAGGAAGGCCTCCATCTCTTCCAGATTGCTTAATTTATTGGCATAAAGCTGTTGATGAAAGTTTCTAATGATCCTTCCTATTTCATTGGTGTTGGTTGTGACCTCTCCCTTTTCATTCATAATTTTATTAATTTGGGTCCTTTCTCTATTCTTTTGGATAAGTCTTGCCAGTGGCTTATCGATCTTATTTATTCTCTCAAAGAACCAGCTTCTAGTTCTGTTGATCTGCTCTACTGTGCTCTTGGTTTCTAATTCATTGATTTCTGCTCTAATCTTAATCAGCCGCTTTCTCGTGCATGGATTAGGCCTGTTCCTCTGTTGCTATTCCAGGTTCTTGAGGTGAGAATATAAAAACTGCATTTTAGATTTTTCTGTTCTTTTGAGTGAGACTTGGATGGCTATGTATTTTCCCCTTAGGACTTCCTTTGCAGTGTCCCATAGGTTTTGGACTGTTGCGTTTTCATTCTCATTGGTCTCCATAAATTGTTTAAATTGATTTTTGATTTCTTGGTTTATCGAACTATTCTTGAGCAGGATGGTTCTTAGTTTCCAAGTGTTTGAGTTTCTTCCAAATTTTTCCTTGTGATTGAATTGTAGTTTCAAAGCATTGTAGTCTGAGAATACGCAGGGAATAATTTCAGTCTTTTGGTATCGGTTGAGACCTGTTTTGTGACTCAGAACATGATCTATTCTGGAGAATGTTCCATGTGCATTAGAGGAGAATGAGTATTCTTTGGTTCTGGGGTGTAGTGTTCTATAAATATCTATGAGGTCCATCTGGTCTAGTATGGCATTCAAAGCTCTTGTTTCTTTGTTGATTTTCTGCTTAGGTGATCTATCTATTGCTGATAGTTGAGTGTTGAGGTCCCCTACTATTAACGTAGTTTTATCTATATGTATCTTTATTCTGGTTAAGAGTTGGCTTGTGTATCTTGCTGCTCCCCTGTTGGGGGCATAGATATTTATAATTGTTATATCCACTTGTTGGATACATCCTTTAAGAATAATATAGTGCCCTTCTGTATCTCTAACTATAGTCTGTAGTTTAATATCCGATCTGTCTGATATGAGAATTGCTGCCCCAGCTTTCTTTTAAGGTCCATTGGCATGAGAGATGGTTTTCCATCCCTTTACTTTCAGTCTGTATGTATCTTTAGGTTCAAAATGAGTCTCTTGTAGACAGCAAATGGATGGGTCATGTCTTTTTATCCAATCTGCCACCCTGCGGTGTTTTATTGGAGCATTTAGGCCATTCACATTGAGAGTGATTATTGAGAGATATGATTTTAATGATGTCATGTTGCCTGTAAAGTCTTTGTTTTTATAGATTGTAACTTTCTGTTCTGTATCACTCTTGGGGCCTTTTTACTTTTATGGAACCCCCCCTTAATATCTCCTGTAGGGCTGGTTTCATGGTTATGAAATTGGTCAATGACTGGCGATTCTGGAAGGTCCTTATCTCTCCATCAATTCTGAATGACAGCCTTGCTGGATAAAGGATCCCTGGCTGCATGTTTTTCTCTGAACAAGCTTTAACAATGCTCCCCCCCCAACCCTTTCTCTCATTCCAGGTCTGTGTAGACATGTCTGACGTAGTTCTGATAACTTTGCCTTTGTACGTGAGAAATTTCTTTGCCCTGGCCACTTTCAATACTGTATCCTTGCATCTAATATTTGTGAATAGCACTATGAAGTGATGTGGTGTAGGTTTGTTATGGTTGAGCTTTGGAGGGGTCCTCTCTGCCTCTTGGACACGAATGTTTGTTTCCTTTGCTAGATTAGGGATGTTTTCAGGTACAATTTGTTCAAATATCTCTTCTAGACCTCTGTTTTTCTCCACCCCTTTGGGAATGCAGATGATTCTGACATTGGAACGTTTCATTGAGTCAGTAATCTCCCGTAACCTACATTCTTGAGATTGGATTTTTTTGAGCCAAGTTTCTGTTTTAGCTTTCTCTTCTACCAACCCGTCCTCTAATTTGCTGATTCGTTCGTCTGCCTCATTTACCCTGGCCGTCAGAGCATCTAGTTTAGAATGCATTTGATTCACAGCATTTTTAATTTCTGCCAGATTCGCTCTCATTTCCACCCTTAGAGATTCTATATTCTCGTTAATATTTTCATTATTTTTTTCAAGTCTACACATCATCTTGACCATTGTTACTCTGAACTCCATCTCTGATAATTTGGTTACATCCATATCCATCAGATTTGTGGCAGAGGCTACGGACTCATTATCTTTTCCTTGCTGGGGACGTTTCTCCTTCTCGTCATTATGATGAGGAGAGGTTTCGGGGTTGTCCACAGCCCAAATTATTGAACAGGACCCATGCAGTGTGCACTTGTTTTATAGGGACCTTAGGGATGTGGGCTTCTCGATTTTTCAGCCTGCCTTCTGGGGGAGGGGCTTGCCGCGCTGATACTCAGGCAACCCTGTTTGGGTAGAGTCTCCGTGTCCCCTGTAAGGGGGGATGGGGATGGGCACGCTGTGAGCCGGTATTTCCAGGCTTTTGTTCTCTGGCGGCTTTCCCTGGCAGTTTGCTGTGCCTGTTCTGAGAGTCAGAGCAGCAGTGGCCCAATCCCAGCCTCTGTCTCAAGACAGAGGGATCGCGGACGGCTCTCCACTGAGCTCTTCTCGCCACTTTAACTCTGTTTGAGTTGGTGCTGCTCAACCCTGCAGCGTCCCCGGATGTGTGGGACCCTCACTTCCAGGGCCGGCACATCTCTTTCCTTTGTATTTCTAACACCGCCAACGACGAGCCGCCCCCGTGCGCTCTGGAGCTCCTTTTCAGTGTGGTTCACGTGCACTCCGGAGCTTAGGTTTTCAGTCTGGTCACTCACGTTCCCAGGCTCAGGGTCTCAGTCTGCTCTCACGCGGGTGCCGGTCCACGAGTCCGCGCGCTCCCCAGTGCAGGTGGCTACCACTTCCCGGTGCCGGAACACGGTGGCTCCCTCCCCCTTCTGTTTATCTTCTGATATCTGTGCGCGGATTCGTGGCTCCCTGCTTTGTACCTCAATACCCAGCACTGGAGATGTTCGTTTGTAGAGATCCAGATGTATCTTCCTGCATCTCAGGCTGATTCCGTGGGTGTTTAGTATGGTCTGGTAGCTATCCAGTTCGACTCAGGGGACCAGCTGAAAAAGGGGACCCCTGCTCCTCCGCCATCTTAACTCAGTCTCGTATACACAATTTGTTGAGAGTTATTGCTGTTTTCCATGAAAGGGTATTATATTTATCAATAGCAGCAGAATATACACACCAAGTATCATTTTCAACCCTGATAGTATGAAACTAAAAATCCGCAAGAGGAAAGCTGGACAATGTACACATGTGGATATTAAACAACACAATCCTGAACAACAAAGGGAGCAGAGGAGGAATCAAAAGAAAAAAAAAAAAAAAAACTTTAAACAAATGAAAATGTAAACACAACACAATGAAAATATGGGATGTTATAAAAGCAGTTCTGAGAAGGAAGTTTATAGTAATAAATGCATATATTAAGAAAATAGAGAGCTCAAATAAACAACATAATTTTGCATCTCAAGGAATTAGAAAAATAAGAAAAAACTAAGCCCAAAATTAACAGAAGGATTGAAATAACGAAGTTTAGGGCACAAATAAATGAAAGAGACCAGAAAATCAATAGAAAAGATTAACAAAACTAAGAGAAGATTTTTCAAAAAGGTAAACAAAACTGACAAATTTTTAGCTAGTTTAAGAAAAAAGAGAAGAAAAAATCAGAAATGAAAGAGGAGACATTACAACTGATAACACAGAAATACGTAGCTTCATAGGAGACTAATGTTAAAAATTGTATGCCAACAATTTGGATAACATAGAAGAAATGGATAAATTCCTAGAAACATACAAATATGAACAGACTAATAATGAATAAGGAGATTGAATCACTAATCAAAAATATCCCAACACAGAAAGCCCAGGACCAGGTGACTTCACTGGGGAATTATACCAAACATTTAAAGAAGGATGTATGCCAGTTCTTCTCGGACTCCTCCAAAAAAGTAGAACAGGAGGGAACACTTTCAAATTCATTCCATGAGGTCAGTATTATCTTGATATCAAAGCCAGATAGGAACAAAACCAGTAGGGGGGAACTATAGATTATTATTCTTCATGAATTAGATGCAAAAATCTCAACAAAATATTAATAAATTTAATTCAACAGCCTTAATAGTACCATGTTCTATGGCCATGTGAGATATATCCTTGGGATATAAGGATGGTTAAACATGAGCATATTCATAGGTGTGATACACCACATTAGAATGGAGGAGTAACATATGGTCATCTCAAAAGATGGGAGAAAAGATGGGAGAAAGAAAGCATCTGACAAAATAATCTTAAATTTTGAGGGGTTTTTTTTTATATATACCAAATACTTGTCCTTTTTTGACTATATGCTTTGCATATATTTTATCCCAATGTATGGCTTTCCTTTTAAAAATATTGCAGAATTTTATTTGCTAATATTTTGTTTAGTCTTTTTGCATCTCCACTTATGAGAAATTTAAAGCTATAGTATTCCTTATTTTTCCTTGCATTGATTTTGGTATAAGGGCAATATTTGCTTCATAAAATAAATTGGAAAGAGACCTCTGCTCTTCTAATTTCTGGAAGTATTTATTGGGTACCAATGATATTCATTCTTTAAAACATTTGGAACAATTCCCTACTGAAAATTCTGGATAAAGTAATTTATCTTATAGATGTGCTTACTTACAGAATCAATTCCATACTTGTTATAGAGCTATTCAAATTCTTTCATATTGTAGGTGTTGTAGTTCATGTTTTTCAAGAAGTGGGTCATTTCACCTAAGTTACCAAATGTATATGTATATATTTGTTTATAGAATTTATTGTTATTTTAATAGAAGTATAGTTGACATATTTTATTAGTTTCAGGTGTACAACATAGTGATTCAACAATTACGTACATGAGGAAATGCCACAATAACTGTAGTTACTCTCTGTCTCCCTACAAAGTTATTACAATTTTATTGACCAAATTCTCTATGTTATTTTTCATCCCTATACTTTATTTGTTTTATGACTGGAATTTTGTACCTCTTAATCCCATTCACTTATTTGGCCTATACCTACACCTTCCTCTCCTCTGAGAATCACCAGTTCTGTGTATTTGAGTTTGTTTCTGTTTTTGTTTGTTTATTGTATTTTTAGATTCCACATATTTGTGAAATTTGGTATTTTCTTTGTCTAATTTATTTCACTTAGATTTTGTTCTTTTAGTGGCTAATATTCTATTGTGTATATATGCCACATCTTTATTCCTCTATCAGTGGACACTTTGTTTGCTCCCATATCTTGGCTACTGTAAAGAATGTTGCAGTAAACATAGGGGTGCATATATCTTTCACATTGGTTGTGTTTTGTGTTTTGTGTTTTGGAGTAAATACACAGAGGTTGAATTACTGGCTCCATACGGTATTTCTGTTTTCAATTTTTTGAGGAAACTCCGTATTGTTTTCCATGGTGGCCGCACCAATTTACATTCCCAGCAGTACACCAGGGTTCCTTTTTCTCCACATTCTTGCCAACATTTGTTATTTCCCTTATTATAGTTTTGAAATCTGCAAGGTCTGGTTGTAACATCTTTGTCACTTTGCTGGGATTGGTAATTTGTGTGATTTCAATTATTTTAGATGTGTTGAGGTTTGTTTTATGGCCCAAGATATGGCCTTTCTTGCTAAATTTATTATGAGCACTTAAATAGAACGATGTCGTGTCTCATGTTTTATAAATATTGATTATATTCTGCTGGTTGATAGTGTTGTGTGCTTCTGTATCTTTCCTGATTTTCTATTTAGTTCTGTTAAATGGTAGTAAAGGAGTATTGATATTTACAGTTGTAATTGTGGGTTTATCCATTTCACCTTAGAATTCTATCAGTTTTTGATTTGCTATCTTACAGTCTTCTTGTTAGATGCATTTAGAATTGGTACATCTACTCGATAGAATGACCCTTTAATCATCATGTGACATCTTGGAATTTTCTTTGTACTGTTCTGTAACTTATATTAAAATATCCACTCCTTTTTTTCCTTTGATTAATATTTACTTGATATATGTTTTTCTGTCCTTGGATTTTCAACATACCTATTTGAGGCAAGTTTTCTTTTTTTTTTTTAATAGGCAACATATGCTTGGATCATATTTTTAGTCCACTCTGTCAATATCTGTCTTTTAATTGTACATTTATACCACTTAGATTTAGTGCCATTATTGGTATTTTAGGGCTTAATTTTGCCATTTTCTTTTTTTCATTTTGCTTTGTTCTCTGTTTTTTGTTTTTGGTTTTGGTTTTTGGCATACCCATTTACTTTTTTCCTGCTTTCTCATTACTTACTTAAACAAACGTTTTTGAGAAATTTATTTTGCTGCATTTCTAGTGTTTTTTTAGTGTATCCTTTTGAATTCCTTTTTTAGTATTTGGTCTGGGCATTACATTGTATATACATAACTTAGCAGACTATACTGGTGTTGAGATTCTACCAGTTCAAGACTAGTACAAAAACCTTACCTACTTTTAAGTCCTTTTGATTTCCTCTATTTGCAATACAATTCTCTTACATAATGTGTACGTACACTGAGAACCTCATCAGGGGGTGGTAGAATTTTTGTTTCAACTACCAAACGTAATTTTAAAAATGCATGAGAAGGAGAGTTTATTTATAGATATTCTTCCTTATCATGTCTTCCACCCCCCCCCCCGATGTTTCGAGATTTCTTCTTTTCTGTTTTTTCTGTCTAGAGGACTGCCTTGAGATACTATTTTAAGATAGGTCTGCTTGTGACAAATTCTCTTACTTTCTGTTTTTCTAAGGATGTCTTCTCTTCCCTTTCACTACTAAAAAATAATCCACTGGATAGGATTCTGGTCTGACAGGTCTTTTCTTTCAGCATTTGAAAAACATTGTGATACTCCTTTAGACCATCACCTATTCTGATGAGAAATCTGTCATTAATCATTTTTCCTCTATAGGTAAGGTTTCAGCAGTTTGAATAAGATGTGTTCTGGAGTGGATTTCTTTAAATTTATCCTGTTTAGAGTTTGCTCAGCTTTTTTAGTACTTTTTGTGGCTTGCCCTTTTTTTTTCCTCTCCTTCCAGGATTTTGACACAAATGTTATATTTTTTATAATAGTCCAATAGGTCCCTGAGGCTCTTTTTCTTTCTTTCTTTCTTTCTTTCTTTCTTTCTTTCTTTCTTTCTTTCTTTCTTTCTTCATCTATTTTCTCTCCTTTGTTCATATTGGGTAATTTGTTTTTTGTTCTGGGTTCACTATTGTTCCTTGTGTCATCTTCATTTTATTGTTGAGTCCATCTATTAAGCTTTTCATTTGGTTATTGTAGCTTTCATTTCTAAAATTTCCATTTGGTTCTTCTTTGTCTTCTACTTCTTTGCTTAAAGCTTTATATTTATTTGCTGAAGTTTCATATAGTTTCATTTGCTTCATGAATATTGAGAATGGCTCATAGGAATATTTTTAGCATGGCTTTTTCAAAAACTTTATCATATAATTCTAGTATGTCTGTGATTTTGGTGTTATCATCTATTCATTGTCATTTTTTATTTGATTTGAGATGCTGCTGGTTCTTGGCTGATGAGTGATATTTATTGAAACTTAGACATTTTGGGTATTATGCTATGAGACTTTGGGTCTTAATTAAACCTTCTGTTTTGGCTGGCTTCTTTTGATACTGCTGCTAAATGGGGTGTTACCTCATTAGTGCCAGGTAGAAGCAGAACTTCAGGTTTCTCTTGGATCTCTATTAGTGAGCAAGGAAGTGCTCTTCCTTACCGTTGGGTGGGAATGGGAATTCTGACCATCCAGGTGATCAACACTGGCACTGGTGGGTGAGTCTCATTATGGCTGGTGGTGTGCTGGATGTCATGACTCTTCTCTAGGCCTCCTTTCGCATCACTCTAGTTGAGAGAGAGAGAGACCCCATTAATGCAAATGAGATGAAAGTCCAAATCACCCAACTGTTATCCACTAAAACCGTAGTAGAGAGCGTACTTCTGCTTCCGTGGCAATGGAAGTCCTAGCTCCCTACTTGGCTTTCTTTGACATCATGCATTATAGCCTCACTGCAGTGAAAGTCTAGGCATCTCACATCGACTGTGCTTACATGGGTGAGGATGGATGGTTATATTTCTTTCTATGTATGTGTGCACATATGTATGGTATTTGGCTAGAGAAGAACAGTTATTGATTAAAGTTACCTTTAGTTTTTAATTTTCTGTCTTGCTAGAAATCTTTCTTGATACTTTGGCTAGGAAAATAAGCTTTTGTTGGAGCTCTTTTTGTTTGTTACATAGATGTTTCTAGATTACCAACCTTTTAAATACTTGGCCTGGGATATATGAGATAAAAACCCAAGTAACATGCCACCATGCCTTTACCTGTGTCATGAAGACATGTACTTAGTCTGGTATTTCCAGTGTATTCTTCAGATTTTTATTTTTGGTTTATATGTAACATCTACAGATTTTCGTTGTACTTAGCAGGTGGGATAGGGAAAAGTTACTTTTCTGCTCTATCCCTTGGAAGCAGAAGTCCATCTACCTTTTTGGAATTTTTATTACCTAAGCAATTGCTATTTTTTTTTCCATAATGACTTTCATATTTTATCATCTTTTCACTTTTCTTTTACTGGGTATTTCACTATTATAGTTCTTTAAACCTATGTTTTATTATTTTTTGTTATTATTTTTTTTAAAGATTTTGTTTATTTGCCAGAGAGAGCATGAAAGAACACAAGCAGGGGGAGCAGCAGGTAGGGTGGAGGAAGAAGAAGACTCCCCACTGAGCAGGAGCCTGATGTGGGACTTTATCCCAGGACCCTGGGATCATGACCTGAGCCGAAGGCAGACGCTTAACTGAGTGAGCCACCAGGCATCCCTAAACCTGAGATTTCTAATAGTGATACTTATAATAGTGATTTCCACTCCTACCAGTGATTTATTTAAGTGAGGAAAAGAGGTTAAAAATTAAGTGCCCTTTATTTTTTTGTTTTTATTTAAATTCCAGTCAGTTAACATACAATGTAATATTAGTTTCAGGTGTACAATATAGTGATTCCACACTTCCATAGAATACCCAGTACTCTTCATAACAAATGCCTCTTTGATACCCATCACCTATTTCACCCATCTAGCACCCATCTCCCCTCTGGTAACTATCAGTTTGTTCTCTATAGTAAACGTCTCTTGGTTTGCCTTTCTCTCTCTCTCTCTCTCTCTCTCTCTCTCTCTGTCTTTCCCTTTGCACATTTGTTTTGTTTCTTAAATTCTGCATCTATGGGGCATCTGGGTGGCTCAGTTGTTTGTGTCCAACTCTTGATTTCAGCTCAGGTCATGATCCCTGGGTCATGGTATTGAGCCGCATTCCAGGCTCTGCACTCAGCATAGATTCCTCTCCCTCTGCTCCCCCCCGCCAAAATCTGGTCTGTCTCTATTTCTCATAAATAAATAGTAAATAAATAAACCCACATATGAGGGAAATCATATAGTATTTGTCTTTCTCTGACTGACTTATTATAATACTTATAATACTAGCATAATACTCTCTAGTTCTATCCACATCATTGCAAATGGCAAGATTTCATTCTTTTTTATGGCTGAGTAATATTCCAGTGTGTGTGTGTGTGTGTGTGTGTGTGCGCGCGCGCGCGCGTGTGTGTGCTATCCATTCATCGGTCAATGGACACTTGAGCTGTTTTCATAATTTGGCTATTGTAGATAATGTTGATATAAACATCAGGGTGCATGTATCCCTTTGGATTAGTATTTTTTGTATTCTTTCAGTAAATACCTAGTAGTGTGATTGCTGGATCATAGGGTAGTTGTATTTTTAATTTTTTTTGTGTGTGCTCATATGTGTGCCTGCTTTAAACTTTAAAAACAATTACAATAGAAGTGAACTGCTAGAAAACTTATGTCCTTCAAATGTTTACATTTTATGGGCTATGGCACTATAAAACCTTAAATGTAGTACCAATTTCTGATGCATCTTTGAGTTTCACATTACCTAACTTTCCATGAATACATTATAAGTATGTATAGAATTATAGATTTTAAAGTACTCTCTACACCCAACATCAGGCTTGAGCCCAAAACCCTGAGATTAAGAGTCACACACATCCCACCAACCAAGCCAGCCAGGCACCCTGAATGATTTTTATAAATTCTGTGTCCCGATTACATAGTAAGGTCTTTTATAAATGAATCCTTCTTTTATTTGTATCTCAATATATAGGCATATTCATTAATAGACTTGTCTCTTAGAAGATAATGGAGGTGTTGGAAAAAATCTTTCATAAATAACTAGAGAAATGTCCATCATTTGCACCATACATTGGGAGAAGTCTTGCCCCAAAACGGGATCATGGTACAGATGAGGGAATCATGTTACTGACTTCAGAGAAATAACAGCTAATATGCTTTCTTTCATAATTTTCTTGGTAGGATAGCTAAAGCACCTGGTAACCAAGTAGTTGCTTAACTGAAAGTCACCGAAGTTATTTAAATCCCTCAAGTACATTCTGTTTCAAAAGTTGAAAAACAAAAATATATTGTCTTTTGGCTTGATTTTTATTACATATACATCAAAGTTCTGGCTTTTGACATTAACAAAATTCTTCAGTATATGCCACAGTGTTCTCTGCAAAATAAAAGTGTGAGATAAAGAAAATAAAACCCACCATAATCTTTTGGACATTAAACACCTTTAATTTGGTGCCTCATTCTATTGTTTTTAAAACAATCTCACAGATAATATTTACATGATGAAGTGTAATGCTTCAAAATAAGAAAGCATAAATAGGTTAGTGAATTTGAAATGCTATTATCATATAATGACATTTACATTGAAAAAATCTTAATTTAGGTCCTTTTGAAGTGTGACCAAGTGTATTAAGCATACCTCTTGCTTTACAGGAGCCTGAGTCAAACAAGTGACCCTAAATTATATGAGATATATGAATAAAAATGGAGCCAGCATATAAATCAATTGACATATTTTGTATACAACAAAATGAAAAATGATAATCACATTGTCTCTTCTGAATGGCTTTGCAAATTTATGTTTAGACAAGTAGACCAGGAACAATTTTCGTCTTTTGAATATCCTCTTGATAATAGTATACCATAGACGAAAAAAAGCTAAAATAAGTTTAAACATTAATAATTGTGGATAGTCTTGATGATTGATTTGAACATATTATAACACTTTATTTTATTTTTATTTACTTATTTATTGTAAATGTTATTTACTTATTTTAGAGAGAGAGCATATGTGAATTTGAGTTGGGAAAGGGGCAGAGGGAAAGGGAGAGAAGCCAACTCCTTGCTGAGTGTGGAGACTGATGTGGGGCTCGATCTCACAGCCCCGAGGTCATGACCTGAGCTGAAATCAAGAGTCAGATGCTTACTTAACTACCTGAGTCCCACAGGTGCCCCTACTTCATTTTTAATTGTTATGAGCCTACAACTTGCTTGGGAACTCATTTATTTTTTCATCTTAAAATGAAAATAAAATCATAGTCTGCATTTTCTTTAGGGAAATTGCAGTAAGTATTATTTAAACATATTATGTGTGATTGCATTCAGGGTTTGATAATCTGATAAATTTGGAATGGAAGGGAGAACATTTCTTCTACTGTTAATGTCCTATCACGTTGATAGAATCCCCTATGCTACAATGGCGTGAGCCTCTCCTCTGACTCTCATGCTTTCTTCCTCAGGAAAGATGAAATAGTACCAGTGGCTCTTCCTGAAAGAGGAAAAAATAAATAAAAAGGCATAGATTACCCAGTCTTTCAATTATCTCCTGTTGTATAATAACTAACTTCAAATTTTAGAAGTATTAAATAATTTATTACCTCAAACAGTTTTCCAGCATCAGGAATCTAAAATCAGCTTTGCTGAGTGGTTTTGGCTCATGGTTTCTCTTAAGATTATAACCAGGAAGTTGCTGGTAATGTGGTTACCTGAAAGCTTGACCAGACTGAGGTTTCTACTTCCAAGCTCACGCAATTGGCTCTTGGTGGAAGGCTTTATTCCCTCACTGTGTATGCTTCTCTCTAGGGCTGCTCAGTGTCAACATGACAGCTGTTTTCCACGACATGGCAAATAATTTCTCTCTCTCTCTCTCTCTCTCTCTCTCTCTCTCACACACACACACACACACACACACACACAGAATGAATGAAAGCTTCAGTGCTTTTTATACTCTAATAATCTTGAACGTGACATTCCATAACTTCTACCACATTCCATTGTTCAGTCATGCAGAGCAATCATGCAGGGCAAAAGGATGCTACACACTAATGTTAATACCAGATGGCAAGGATCATTGCTGATCATTTGGAGGCTGTCTATTGACAAAGATTCTTTGCTCGAGCAAACTTTAGTCAGCCTTCTAAAGGTTCTCCTGGCCCGTCTGTGCATTTCCGTATAAAATCTAGTTTTAGCAAGAATCCTGGTAAGTCAGTTTAACCAGAAATTCCTCATCCTCAATATCTGATTACTCTCAATATCTGATCACCCCCCCCCCCGCCCCCAGGTGTGACATAATTACTGTGACCTGTCTTTGGCAAGAATCCTGTTAGGTGGGTTTAGCTAGAATCTCCCTTATCCCTGATGTTTCTTCTTAGTAATTATCCTAACTACTGACCCCCACCTTATTCTTTGCCTGTAAATTCCTACATGCCCATACTGTAATTGGAGTTGAAACCAGTCTCTCTAATCTACTGCAAAAATTTATCCTAGGTGTCTCCATACCTATCACAATAGTCCTGAATAAGGTCTTACCATCTTTAACAACTGTCATGAATAATTATTTTTAATACTACCTTCATTGCAGTTATGGTACTAACTACCCGGAATTAGCATAGATGTTACAGGCTGAGGGCACATTGCCTCCAAGACTGCCTTCTCTTAGGACTCCAACTGAACTCCAGGGTTCAGAGATTACCTGTACTTTCACCAACTGTCTGCAAATTTGGTTGTTCCCTTTATTTCCTCAAGTTTGGTAATTTGTTAGAAGGCTTTACAGAACTCATAAAAGGGTCATATTTGTAATTACATATTTATAATAAGGGATATAAATCAGGATCAATCAAATGAGAAGACATAGGTCAAAGTCTGGGAGGACTCCACATGTGAAGCTTGCGTGTCCTCAGTACACATCACCCTCCCAGCACATTCATTTAAGATGACCAGAGAGGGAAGTTCCTTGACCTTGAGGTGTGCAGATATCTTACTAGTTGTTCATGCTGTGGGCATGACTGACTGAATCACTGGCCAATTGTTTGAACTCAGTATCCAGGTCCTCTCATTTCTCTGGATGTCCAGCTGGTATCACTCAGTGGCCTAACCCTCTAATCACGTGGTTGGTTCTTTTGGCATGGCTAGTTCCCATCTTCTCTAGATGACTACCATGAGTCACTTTCTTAACATAAGTCCAGTGTGGTCTGAGGGGCCCACCATTAATAATAAAGATACTCATTTGGGGAAATTTCACATATTTAGAGGTTCTTTCTCAGAAGCCCAGGACAAAAGCCAACCAAGTTCTTTATTATGCATTATTACCTAACTGTGCCACTTTGTTTTCCTAAATAAAGTAAACTGCCTACAGAGTGAATATATCTTCTTTATTCCTCTGTGTTATGAAACGCAGAGCAGCAGACCCTATCTCCATATTCAGGGGTACTTACTTTTAGGAGGATAAGTCTAAGAGCCAAATGAACATCTTTTGGCCAGGATTCTTAAAAAACGGCAAAAATAAAAATTTAGGGGTTAAAATAAGTGTGGGATGGTTGAAGATGTTGTTACTGTCACTGTGCTTAGCCCTATGAGTTTGGTTTTACTTTGTGGATAGTCCATTCAGACTTTGGCTAGTTGTAAAACTTAATTTGCTGGGATTTGCTTTTTATAAATGTGGGTGTCTGGCTGCTTATTATATTCTATATACATTTTTGTAAATGTCAAATATTTCATTAAAAAATGAAAGGGCATATGTGTTCAAGTTAAATTCTACAGTCTTACATCTTTAGTCTTTTATTAGATTCTTGCATAAATGGAATATTAAAATCTTAATGCCATTCTTTTGGCTAACCCTATTAGGAGTTCTATAGAATCATCGGCTCCCCACCCCCAACATTTTCCCTCGCTTACTGAAAGTATCTATAATCATCCTAAGAATTAAATCCTTCCTTGTCTTTGAAATCTCACTAGGTAAAGCTCCTATTTTACCATTTTCTAACCAAGGAGCCAAGGGTGGGAAATTTTCCCATAGGTCTACACTTCCTTAGGCACCTGCTGCTGCTCCAGAAAGTCCCCTACTAATGCTGTGATCATTTGTACCGTAAGAGCACAGGAGTGTGCAGGAGAGTTCATCACTTCTTTCTGTTATTCGGTTTTGCAAGTGTGCTTTGATAAGTTTCAGAGTTTAGGGAGCAGAGATTTTAAAATGTACTTACAACCCCTTTCCCTCAAGATTTTAGACATTCATGTAGGAATTTGAACCAGATATGTATTTGATTAAAAGTCCCGATGTGTTCCAAATTACCTCTCCTTTAAGGAAGTTAGTAACTACATCAAACTTGGCTTTTTATTATGTCAGGATTAGTTCTCCCTGTCTGACAGACCAGCATCCTAATGAATTCTTTCCTATTATACCCCCAGCCCCTAGGCCAAGTGGAGATTCTTTTTGGTGATTAAGACATTCAACTGAACATCTTTTATTGAATGCCTTTAGTATTCCCAGAGATAAGCAAATAAACACATAAATATAATTTAGTGAGAAACTTCCAAGAATTTTAATGTGCTTAATATCTGGGGTGGGGGGGTTATAAGTAAATTGGTATAAGGAAAGAAAAATGGAATATCATTTGGCAATAGGTACTATACTGTGGAAGAAAAGAAGACCAAATATTTGCAACTGGGAAAATTAAGGCATCTTTCTTATAGGATGTTTCATTTGAGCTGAGCCTAAAAGGAGAAAGCTAACTTCAGGAGTCAGAGAATGAATTAGGAGTGGGAAATAGATTATTGGGTAAAATGCATAGGGACTGGATTAGAAAGAAACTTAAATTTGTCTAAAGTAGTTTGGTTTATAAAATCTTGCTGTCGTTTGAGAAGGAAAATTTTTTTTTCTTCTCTACTTTAGAAAGATAAACTCTGCAAAACATATAGAAGGGAAAACAATGGGGAATTAATTAATTAATCAGATATTAAATTCAGAGATGGCAAGAATATTATTTTGCTCTTTCAGTTTTCTCCTTTTAGTTTTATTTTTCTCCTAAGCCCAAATAATGATGTGGGTTGTACCCAGAAGGTACTAAATAAATGTAGTATGTGTCATTTAAACACAGCTATCTGAGCATAGGGACATCTATATATTCCCTTGGTGATTCACCAAGGAGAAAGATTGTGTTTTAGGATAACCATACCTACATAATTTTTACATTAAAGAGGGAATTATATTTGTACTTAGGGCAAAGTTCTTTTTCTTACATTGCAAAGTTAATGATAATGAAAGCATCCATCTAGTTTAAATAGAGCCATTCTTTGTGTATGACAGAATTAAGGGATTCCTTCCACCCTTCCTTCCCACACACTGAAACACATTTCATAATAATTAATAGGCAGAAGAATCCTCAGAGAAGATCAAGCCTAAGCTCCACAATTTACAGATGAGAAAACTGAGACAGGATGGAAAATTCTCATTCAATTCAAAACATTAATTTCTACTTTCTATTTTTATTCTCTCAAACATCTAATACACTTTGAATACTAGAGTATATACTAAGGACTCAGCAGAAAAAGAAGCAGCATTTTCAATAACATCATATATTGCCAGCTTTCTCCACAATAATACTGCTATGCTCAGCAGGTGCGCCTGGATAACAGAGCAGATTTATTACTTTTAACAGTAATAAACTACAAGTTTATGCTTTTTTTGAATAATTTATGTTACACTCCTATTGCTGAAATCTAGATTTATGTTAAAATCTATGAAGTGGTTTAGTAGGTGTTTTAATAGGATTTTTTTTTTTTTTTTTTGCTGTTTTTCAAAAGAGAAAATGAAGGGGAGCATAGCAAGTGACAGTCAGGTTTATGAATCCTCATATGGATATTGGTATGGAAATAAATGTCTTTTATATATATATATATATATATAGTGTGTATATATGCCTACATACATACACATAAATACATACACACATACACACACACACACACATACACACACACAGCATTTAGGGACCCTTAGAGAGTGATGAATTTGTCCTAGCATCTTTCAGTTTCTAGGGCTTATGTTAGTATGTAAATTTCTGCATAAAACACTTTTTCCTCAATGAACTTCATGATTGGAGGCAAATGCTACTTGTTCTTAACCTTTCTCTATAGTGCTGTTTGATGAGAAAGACTAATTCTGTTCTAGAAAGCAGTAAAAGCAAGGAACTTAAACAGGGATACCTCATATTCCCTAGCATGGCAGCATTTTACAAAGTCTGTGTTCTTTCATTAATGAGTATGATTTATTTTTCTGTAGAATATATCTCCAATTTTCATTTTTATATGTGTCAATTTACTCAATTTTATTTGATTAAAATTGGTCATAGATCTAATAAATATTAAAAGCAAGCAAAAGAATCCTGATTATATCTATGTTTTCTTGACTCTTCACAAATGTGATTTAAGACATTTTGTTCTTTTTTTTTTTTGACTATCTTTGTACTTGCATTTTTATTGTTTTCATACACAGAGCAAGAGTGTATTAGCAAGGGTGCAGAATGTAAACCTTACAGCAGTTATTTTTCACAACTAATTATAAGGTGTCTCCATAGGAAAAAAAAATATTCTTGAAACAAACAATTCTTCTAATAAACAGATTTTGATGAGACATTGAATAGAATTGAAGTGATTCCAATGTAATACATAAAATCACTACCAATGGTAACATGTTTTTTCTCTAGACATCAGTTAATATAATGATATTTAAAGGTTCAGTTGTGAAAAAATCAAGCAAATAAAACTATAGGAAAAAAATACTCGAATAGAGAATGTAATCCAATGATGAGTGTATGAATGAAATGCATTTTTTATGCAATCTGTGTGTCAGGGCTAAAAGAAAATTAACCAATAAAAGCAGTCAGCTCTTCCACAAAATAACATTCAGTATCTCCTGTTAACATATAAAGAGCAGGAAGTTATCATCATAAATAGGAAAGGCTTAATAAATATGTTTTGCATCAATAAACAAAAAATCTAAAAATTATGTGATTTCTGTGGAAATAGATCCTTATGCAATATATCCATCATTGTAGTAATAGATTATTGTTTATACAGGAAATGGTATTTTAGAGGATGCTTATGTATGTAGGAAATGGTATTTTAAAAGATGCAAAGATTAATGCTTCTGTTTTGTGAGAACTGTGTGAACTTATACATACTCGGAATACGTGTTCTACCCATTTTAAAATACTATAATTCAAACTTCTCACGTGTATCAGCATAAGCAAAGAGTTTATTTAGTTTAAGGAGATCCCTGTGGAGCTGTAACAAGGTGATTAAAATAATATTTGGTGCTATGTGGGGCAGAATTCGGTTGATCTGACTTATAGAGCCCAAATACAGGGGCTCGTATAATGCAATTTAAGTCTGAGGGAGAACCCCTAATTCTGAGTGCTCATCCACAAATTTTCTTAGCTACCTGATATCCTGTCTGAGTCTGAAAGACTTGGGTAGTTGTTATCACCTTAAGAGAGAGCGTATGGTATTGTTATATTATGATCTCTGTTATGTGTGTGACCTATTTCAGCTTTTGGATAGCTGGCCTGTAAAATCCATAGACTAACTCATATATGCACATAGGTCTTCATTGGTTGAACCCCACATGTGTGCATGCCTTTCCAATTATAGTAACTCCAGGAATCCTCTTTAAGTTGAGAAATTTAATAAAAATATAGAAGAAGTCTCATGGAAAGTTGATAGTTATCGAACATTTTGCTTTGGGATAGCCCCAAATTTCCCTGTTCTTATTTATGGATGAAGTTACTGTTTGAGGCAATAGCAATAGTAAATACCAAAAAATTGTTTTCTTGGGCACACTCAAACGCTAAAGCTGAAATAGTTACCAGATACAGAATATAAAATATTTATGAATGAAATTCTTGAAGAATAAAGCGTGAGAATCATCAAATGAGCAAATCAAAAGAAACTACAGATATGACTATTTTTTTCAAAACCCACAGTTTTGAAATAAATATATTACAGCCTAAAAAATAAAAAGAACTCAGTGGATGGGTTGATCAATAAACCTAGACAGAGTTGAACAGAGAATCAGGGACTTGGGGATTGGATCATAAGTAACTACGAAAAATGCAGCAGAAATACAAGCAGTTGGAATTTATTAAAGTAAACTCAAAATACAGGCAGATAAAATGAGTAGTTATGATATTCTTTTTAACCAGATCTCTAAAGAGTAAAATAAAGAAATGGATGAGAGGCAATATATGAAGAAATAATAACTGAATTTTTGAGAACTGAAGAAAATCAAACATTTATTGATATAAGAAGTACAACATATGTTGAATAGGGTAACTCAAACCTTAGACGTATTTTGCTAATAGGGCAGAATACAAATTAAGAAGAATTATATTAAAAGTTTCTCCTGTTCAAAAGAGAAATTAGACTAAGTGCTGATGTCTCGACTAAAGCAGTAGAAAGTAGATGACCATATCTTACGTGGAGCTGACCTAAAGTTTAAAATGTCAGCAGTTGTTTACCGTTCCCCGTTAGCTATTCAGAAATCAAGTTAAATCACAACAATCATCAAATGAGAAAGAAACATTTTCCTGTGACTTGAAGTATTATTTATTGGTCTCATTTTTAACATTTGTCTCGTTTGCTTTAAATTAGAGCCTAATTCCAAATCATCTGTAATTGACCTTATCACTGACACACAAAAGAACTTTACTCATTTTAAATCAAGCCTCTATCAACATTTGGAGTAACATCTGCATGGACAGAATTTAGAAATGCTGTCCTTTCTAAAGCGTATGAATTTTTTTCTAAGCTGCTTTTCTCTGTGTGTTAGATTTATCTTTCACTTATTTCACACATTTCAATTATTTTAAAAGATATAAAGTCAGTAACTACCTTCCTATAGTGACAACATATGTCATTCAGTTTATATATACCATCATTTGTATCACACAGTGAAATACTTTCACTTCTTTACCAATATGTGTGAGATACCGCATACAGACAGACAAGCAATCCACCCATCTAATCATAGCTGTAGACACTTATAGTTCCAGAACCTGAAGATTAGTTTGCTGTCTTGGCCAATAACTATTTCCTTAGAAAGAAAATAATGACTTAGGATAAATACATTTGGAGCCATTGTCGCTTGAAGTTTTCTCTTCAGAAGTATAAAAGAGCCAGAAGCCTTTTTCTGTATACTTTTCACCATTCCATTAATTTAGAGCTTTCTATTTATTTCCTTAGAATTTAACACTAGATACCTATACATTTCTGATAAAAACTATTTATGATCCACAGGAATATTATAAATGACATAATTGGCACAGCAATTCAGAAACTTAGAAAAGTATGTAGCAAATACTAGGCTCAATTTCCCTTTAAAAGCTCCAAACTGCATATGGAAACATTGAGAGCAGTTTAAGAGCCTTGGTTTAAGAGAATCCCATAGGAATATAAAATGCAGTGAGTTTAAATTTCTTCCAAAGTGATTCAAAGATGAATTATATGCCAGAAAGAAAATTGATTTTTCTGGGAGACAATTTTATCCACATCTGGGGATTTCAATTCTGAATATTCTTAAATAAAAGGGAAAAGATGGACATAATTTTACTGTGGACAGATTAAAAGCTTGTGACCCCACATGTTATCTCTTTTTGTGGTCATCTCAGTGTGCCTCCATCCCATCAGAGTTCATGGGCGTGTTTGGTCAATTGAAAGTTTGTCCATAAGCAAAACTCAGTCTGGAGGCTTATCCACTTATATGCACGGATACACTTTCATAGTTTCATAGTTAACATATTAAGTTCAAGAGAGACTTCAATTTTTAAAATACATAATGACAGTAATCAAAGAATACAATTCCTCTGTGTTTTGTGTTTTGAGAGCATGTTTTTTCACATTTAAAGATTTTATGTAAGTTTCAGTTAAAGTTGGCCCTTTTTGAAGCCACTCTAATGATTTCAATAAAAAGAATTATTGCTAAGTTTTAAAAAATCTGGCTATGAATAGCAAGAATAGTATTGACTTACTCAAAATAGAAGTTTATTCACATAAAAAGGTCTGGATATAAGCAGTCATGTTGTGACTCTACTCCCAGTTTCCTTAGAGACCTGGAACAATTTTCAGCCTGTGTTCCATCGTTCTACAGGTGGTCGAGGCTTCATGACTTAAGAAACATTCATATTCCAGGCAATCAAACAAAGGAAAGATACAGAAGACGGGGTAAAGTTTGTGTATACATATGTCAGCTGTCTCTCTAAAAAGGTCCCCAGCAGTTAGCACAGGATAAATCGTCATTTTGAGAGATTGGCTATAAGAGAGACCATGGCCAGACGATGTATGACAGAAGAACTCTGAGCCACAACCTCTGCGGCCAGCAGCCCAGGAAGTTAACTCACAGTCTCTGCATCTATGGTTGAAAATGATCAGGACTCAGTCAGTGATACCAGTTCCCTAATTATTGCCCGCACATTCAACTAAGAACAAACCACAGAAAGTAAAATGCATTCCACAAACCAGTTGTATAAGTTTCCCCACTTCTAGTTAGCCCTCTTTGAGTTTGCCCTTGCCAACAACCTTTAATCAGATGATAATTGCAGTGCTCACTTTTTGTCCCCACTATAGGCTTTGTCACTGTCTTGACTGTCTTTGAGTCTCTGCAGAGCACAAGTGATGGTCACCGACTCCTTTGCTATAGCAAATACGCTCGTTCTCGTTTGAGTAGTCTTTTATTTCCATGGCTCTTTGACTGGCTTTATAGCTGACAGTTAGAGATGCTAAGGGTGTACTTGTCAGTGCTCCCAAACCATATACCAGCTAAAAATCCTCTTACCGTGGAAGAGACAAAAATGGACTTGAGAGACGAGCAGTTTTTGCTACACCTACCAGAGGATGGGAAGGAAACATTAACAGTGGGAGAACTGAAACAATGTAACTTCCCTCCCTATGTTAAGACCAAATACTATTCTTGGCTTCATGTTGAATAATTTGGGGATGAGCATACTTTCTTTCCCCATATTAATGAAGCTAAGAACAAGTAAACTTACCCCACCCTTTCCTCCAGGAAACAACTTGCTCTTACAATATTGCCAGCCAAATGAAATACTTCTCCAGACTAACAGCTTCTTTACCAAAACTTACTTCAAGACCCTTCTTCACTATGCCCACCAATCCAGAGCTATTTTGCCATAAAATCTAGACAAGACCCTACCTACCTCTTTCATATAATGCCCACTTTAACATTACCCAGTCTAGTCTCTAAAAAACCCTACAAATATACTCTCCCCATCTTCTTCCTTCAGAGATACCATTAAGATTCTGAAAGTATTGCTCCTTGTGTTGCAGTAAATCTAATAAAATTAGTCTTTCATGTTCCACGTGTTTTCCTGGTGATTTCTTGAAAGGCTTGCATTCAAATATGGATGTCCTACAAAGATTCTATCAAGAAACCTTCAAAAATAAGATTCCTCAGGTGGAACTGTGTGCTCTTCTGAGTCTCTGAAAGCCACCTGCTTAGGAGTTTAGACATGTCCTAGGAAGGATGTGAACTCTGACTTATTTGCATTGCGCTCCCAATGCTGTGTTTATTTTACTTCAAGGAATGAGTTCCTTTAGAAAACCTTTAATGATCTGATCTGATCTAATCCTTAATCAGAGTCTGCTTTGTAATTTACAACACTGTTGTTTATCTTTTTGTCATCCTATCATTTTATGTTGTGAAATTTTAAGAGACTCTGTAGGGAGGCTTTGAAGGTCTAATAAATGTTTCCTTAATTTGGCCCCAAGAATTGAGTTCACAAGATCTCATAAGAGCAACAACTTTAGAACAAACTTACGTTTGGGTCACCTTTTCAAGACCACGTAAGCCTCTCCTTGGTATTATTTTGGTGTTCCTGAAAACTACTTTTTAAAAATTTTCATCTATTTGGACTTGTTGACACACTCCTTGCCCAGTTGGGGACCAGTTTTTGATCACATTCTACAGATAAGAAGTTTCACAGGCATTTTTCTTACAAATGGGCTCAGTTTTTATGGAGTATTCTCAGTCCCCTTGGTACTACAGGCCAAATGCTTGCTTCCTTCATGTAAAGTCTAAGAAATATTTGAAATTACAGTGATCACTTAAGGAATTTTTTTTTATGCGAAAGACTTGAATCAAATTAGATGGGGGGAAAAACCTTATGAAGATATTTTCTCATCTCTGTCTAAAAGGGCAACTGCATTAACATGTAAGGACTTTTTAATCATTAAATTTGATGACCTTGAACTAAGAGTTCAAGTTTTCATTTAAATACAGTACAGTGATCCCCTCTTTTGCACATGTTTCGAAACACTTTTCTAAATAGATGCTGTCTCCTCTCCTTGCAGAGGGACTATAATTAGCCTTTTTGAGTAATAATTTCATACCTAACTGAAGTTGGCTCTATTCCATTTCTCTTTCTCTTCCACTTCATCTCTGTTTATCTCCTCTAGAGAAACTATGGAGATTACTTCATCATAACAAGAGTTTTCTCTCTTTTTTTTTTTCATTATATGTTGGAATGTCTAGTCAAGTTAAATGGTCAATAAATTCTAAAAGAAAGAGAAAACTTAAACTTATTGTGCTTCTTTTGTATGTTTTTCTCCTTGTAAAACTGGAACAGAAAAAAAAATCACTTGTGAGTTTGGAAAAGAGTTTTGAATCCTAGATTGGAAGAAAAATTATACAATTAGAGCTTTCAGTATGAATTCAAGAATTAGAATGTTTTGATATATGAATATATATATATATATATATATATATATATATATATATATATATATAAAATAATTCATGTATTATTCCTGATAATTAGTTGAATCTTAGGAAAAATTAGATAAGGTATACTTTAGCTTTTAAAATATTCCCTGTCTTCTTTCTAATGTTACCACCATATAAAAATAATTTTCACATGATATTTGATTTAGGACAATATTTGGGATGGGGTGCCTGGGTGGCTCAGTCAGTTAATTGTCTGACTCTTGATTTCGTTTCAGGTCATGACCTCATGGTTGTGAGATTGAGCCCCATGTTGGGCTCTGTGCTTAGCAGGGAGTCTGCTTGTACCTCCCCTCTGCTCCTCCCCGAGCTCTCTCTTTCCCAAATTAAATAAAAGACAAGATTTAGGTTTTATTACTGATAGTTTAAACTTCTACAAATTATTTAAGATAATAAAATATAAACATGTATAATTAAAATTGCATCGAGGTCCTTTTAAAAGGTTCCAGTATTGTAAATCATTTTAATGTAACAGTCATAAGGAAAAGATTTGTTGCATTAAATTGTAACTTCTACAGTATTAGTCAACTTTATTTTAGTATCTATATTAAATTGAGTTAATATATACTATTGGGATATCTAGACAATTTCCAGACAACATACAGATAAAAACATCAGTTGTTGGACATGGACATATCTATTACCCATGTTGTAATTTTTTTTTTTAATGTAGATAGGTTATAGGAAAAGAGGTGCAATTTAGGTAATATTTTACATGTCTTTACTTTAAAATTTGTTAAGTGATACAAAAACTGATATAAATGTGTGCTTCAGTTCAGAAGAAAACAATTGACTACTTTGGTTAATGGTGGTAATTAATATAAATGGCTCAGACAACACTCAGTACAATGATGACAGATAATTGAAAATAAACACAGGATAATAAGTATGTCTTGGCTTTTTAAGGAAATGGTTGTAATCTGTTAAGATGGTAAATTAAGCTATAAGTATGAATACATGCATCATTTCATTTAATATGCTAAAAGGTATTTATATTTTAGGCAGAATTTAAATGACTAAATGTTAATTACATATTTATGTATTTGTGTTGAAGCATATACATATAAATGTATAAAATCATTTTGGAAGTTTATAGCAATAGATAAAAACACAGATTTGAAGACATTCTGCAAATATAAAATATCTAAGGAATGTAGTGTGTGTTTTTAACTCCTAAGAATTATCATTTAGTTGTTTCAATGTTAATGCACATATTGATAAAGAAAAGGGTTTCTAGACCCTAAACTGTACATTTTTACATGGTAGATATATTTATAAGTAGTATTAGAGTTTTGGTTTTCTTTTTATAAAAGTGTCAAGTTTCCTTGTAGCCCCATTACAGAAATTACTTTTTATCACCAAGATTTTTGATTAAATCTGAATTTTAATTTTTAAAGTTTCTTAACTTTAAAAATAACATTACTACTAATATACATGTTTAGTCATTGTATATTATCAGAATATTAACTGCATAAATTTCCTTTGCCCTTGAAGAATATGATTTTTGTTTGTATTTTGTCTCCATTGACAATTCTACTTTATTGTGTTTGTCGCAAATTTAGGCCATTCAGAATTAATAAAAAAAAAAAATAAAGAAAAGAAAAGAAAAAAAAAAACTTGTTAAACTGCCTTAAATAAAAAAACTAACCGTAATCAAGTTTTCTTAAAATGGCCACACATAAAAAGTATTTGTTTCCTTCAATTTATAAAATGAAGCATAGTAGGAATAACTAGTTCTGTTTGATAATATCAACATTTTATTGTGAGTGATATTTTATTTGCTAAATTTAGAATCAATAATTTAAAAAACCCTAGAAAGGGGAGTTAGTGAGGGATGAAAGGGTGAGTTTCTCTAATCAAAATGTGATATTACAATAAAATCTGGAGGACATGAGAAGGGAGCCACGCAGTAACTGGAGGAGGAATGTTCCAGGCAGGTGGAAAGGCTACTGACAAAGTTTTGTAGTGGGAGAGTCCATGAAGTGTTTGAGAAATAAGAGGAATCCAAGAATGGTAAAGAGAGTGGTCTGGAAAGTTACAGGAAATGACACCAGAGACATAACGGTGCAGCATATGCTATGGGGCCTTTCTGGCCACTATAGAGAGTATCTTTCTTAGTTTATGTAGCATAGGAGGCAAAGAAGGACCAGGATATGACTTTATATTGTAATAGGGTCACTATGCTTGCTGCTTTTTTAAACATAGATTCAAGTGGGACAAAGTTAGCAATAGGGTTGTGAATTAGACCAGGCAGTGTTGCTGTGGTCCGGGGTGATAGTGGGGGGAGTGGTGGAAAGGTGTTGAACAGTGCATATATATTTAATTTATACCTGATGAAAGGATTTGGTGAGATAGAAAGAGATACTTAAATATTAAGCCTGAGCTATGGCAAAGATGAGGAAAAGTGCTGGAGGAACAAGCTTGAGGCAAGATCAGGAGTTCTGGTTGGAACAAGAATGAAGAAAAATTCCTCTAAGATGCCAGAGGGAAAAAATAATCATAAATACATACATAGCAACTAAGTTCAGGCAAGCCTCCAGTTTTAGGGTAGACAGTAGTTGAGATTTATTGTTTAAAGCCACATTGAATCTAAATTATTCAAAATAAATTTCATGTATGAAATAATGTAAATGGAAAATCAGCAAATATATCCATCATTATCTTCTAAAATTACTTGAAGATGTGCCCCAACCTGTAATTTTGATAAATTTACAGAATAAAATCAAGATGGGTAGACTTGATATACTAATTTCAGCTTTTAGATGCCCAATTTAGTAAAATTGAGGAAAAAATAGAGGCTTATGTCATACAATTATCAAGTTTAACTTAATGAAAATGTATATATATGGATACCACATAAATTTATTGTTTTACAATATCAAATGAATATAAAAGAGTTGATTATTTTAAGGATTCAAAGAAAAGTCTTTTTTAAAGTCAGAATTTGTACAGATTATAGTGTGATCAAAATGTTATTAAAATAAAAATTAGTAACTGCATAATCTGTGGTTATTTTTAATATACTACTCAAAATAACTTTGTTTGAATTGAAAAATAAAACTTTACTGGGATTCCATTTTAAAACTAATAACAATGGAACCTAAGACCTTGCGAGAGAAGCTCACAGGCTACAAGAAAGCTTGAAACTGAGGCAGATAAACTCAAAGATAGCAGTAACCTCTGTCATTCAGGCTTATGCCTTGAAGGCTGATACAGAAAGTGAATACAAATTCAAAATAGGATAGACTCATGGTTTCATCTAGTGTTCACATATAATTTTCCTCAATAACATTGTTTTTGTAGATTTAATAGTAACAGAATTCTTCAGGGAATCTAACGATGGGCTGGTAGTAATTTGGCAGGGTATACTTATTTAAAAAAAAATGATAGAGGAGCATTTGGCATTTGCAGGTGATAAGATAAGCGTTGTGGCAGAGAGATTGGTAAATCAGTTTGTAGTTTACAAACCCCAGTATTTTCCTTGAGTTTGTGTAATCTGCAATCTGGAAGGTATCAGAGTCCTCCTATAGGCAGACCGTCTGATTGCTGAATATACCTCAATTCCAGTGTTCTGTATTAGATGTTCTTAGAGATCAAGAAAGGGGGCAACTGAGATTCTTTTACAATGGAAATCTGAATTAAGACAAAGAAACATACCCTTCTATATGAAAAATTCTGCCTTAGACAATAATGGGACTTCTGCCCAAGCACTGAGCATGTGACAGCAAGGAACACAAAATTAAAATATCTGTTTTTAAATAATTATGTGGTTTTGCTGAAGGAAGCTGGAAAATCTCTTTCAGCGAATGAACTCCTGAAAGCTCTGGATTTTACATAAAGCAGCTAAAGAAATCAAAGAAATTTCCTGTGTGAAATGATCCACTGCTACTTTGTGCTTTGTGATTCTCTGTCTAAAGTGTTTTTTTAAAAAAAGTATTTGGAAGGGAAAAAAGTTAAAAGAGCTAGATTAAAATTAAAGAAGAAATAGAAAATCTTAATATTTCAAATAACGACAGAAGGTATTAGAAGATTTGTTAATAAACATTTTTTCTTTGTTACTGTTAGTCTAGCTCTATAGTTGAAAGAAGCTTGTATATTTCATACATTAGATTGTTTTTAATGTTTCTTTTCATCTTTAGCATTGAAATGTAACCCTGATATACGTTATTTTTCTTTTTTATTCTAACATGTAGTTGTCTAATATATCCTGATTTTACTTCATCTTGGAAAATTAGCACCTAGGTCTTCAGTCTTGAGCTTGTTGTTCACATTTTCACTTCTACAACTTTGGGGGAAATTAAATCTTTTTTTCTCGTTCGTATTGCTCTATTAGAAAGGACTTTCCAAAGATGATGGGTAATTCTTACTGACAGACCAGAGGAATAAGATTTAGTTTTGTTTTGAAAAATTTTAAATAGATGCTTAAATAAATTTTCATTAGAGAATGGTACTATTGGATTGCAGTCATTTGCTTCCTAATATAATTTTTGATTTTTGACATTTATTTCAATAAATATTTTGGTGGGTATTTTACTCTTGTTATTTGTGTGCATCAGTGAGCTCTCTTGGGAAAGATAACCAAATGGGAAAATGCTTTCTGAGTCTATGTTTCATTGCTGCAGGATGATTGACTACTCCTATTCCTTAACAAGGGAGATCAGTCTCTCTTTTTGAATAATCAGGAGATTAGATTAGTGTCAGCTGAAACTCAGTTGATGGCTGGAAGCATGCTATTAAAAGAGCACTTTAAAAATCATTAAATAAATGAATACAGTATAGTTATCTGTTTTGCAAAACTATCATCTTCACTTTGAAACCTTGTCTATTCCATTTTACATTTAATTAATGTCATGACAATTTAGATTTTTGTATCATGTGCCTGTTAGGCATAAAACGAAAGCATGTTTTAAAGCCCAATGTTTTCACATTAGCCAGAAATTTTAAAGTAGCCTGTTATACATTTTGTGGATCAAACACTGAAGACTTCAGGGTTATTCTGTAAACACATGGCATATAAAACATATAGACAATTCTGCCTTTATATCAGGGATCCACAAGCAACAGATTTTTCAGAGTTCATGCGAATATTCTGTGAGACACCATGATTTACTAAAAAAATATCATTGGAATACAATAGAAAAACTGTGAGAATTTTCCCTGATTAATATATCAGAAAACAGTGGAAAGATCAAAAGGTGATGGTGTTCCTATGACATAACTGGAACAGGATTTGCCCTCTTCAGTAAACAAGAGAACCTAAAAATAAAAAGGAAAACATTTCTTTAATATTAGACAACAGGAAAGAGAAGACAGTAATCTGAGAGAATGGAAACAAGCAAGGTGAGTTTTACAATGACATCACTTCCTGCCTAGAGGCCTTTTCTATACCATGATTGCAAGTGCAGGAAGTGGGGAAGCAAGCCATCTGTGACAGTCTTGCTGATTTGAAGAGGTGGAGGTTGGAGTTTGGAGAGGCTGACATAGCTGGAGTTTGTGGAGCAAAGGACCACAGAGAGGGAATAAGCGGAAAAGGGGTTCCTGAAATGTACAGAGGGCTACACATTAGCGGTTGGGTTTTCCTGTTTTGCTGAGAGCTGAGCTGCTCATGCGCAGGTGAGAATGCATGAAGCCAAGCAAAGAAGATCTAGTGGAGAAAGCCACACCGGTGAAGCTGGACGTGGCCCAATTCCCAGAGTTTTGTAGTCATCAGCAAAGATCGTGACTAAATGGATATGTTTCTAGAAACATACAACCCACTAAGACTGAATGATGAAGAAATAGAAAATCTAAACAGAGTGATAATGAGTAAGGTGATTGAGTCAGCTGAATAGTTGGGCTAAACGAGCTCAAAAAAAAAAAAAAAATCTTTCTAGTCATGCCAGAAAATGAAACTTAAAAATAAGTTTTGAAAATACTAAGCTGATCTACGTGCAACTGAACTTCCTGTTAAAAATTGAAATACTTAAACACAACAAAATCCTGGTGCTCGACAATTTAGTATTCCAAATATAACCCATAAACAGGAGAAAAATTAGTCAATATCACAGTTGCAGCAGCTAAAATAAGTAAAATGATGTGAAATCAGCTATATAATAACACATTGGAAGAGATAAAATGAAATTAAAATATGTACTTTATTAAAAACATTGGATGAAATAACAATGAAAAATTGAAAACAAATAGCAAGATTATAAACTAATGTAACAACTACATAAATACATTAAGTGTTCAGTGTTCAAACTCTTCAGTTAAAAATAGAAATTTTAACAATGGATTAGAAAAGCAAAACCTAACTATCTTATTGGGGAGGCAGAATAATGGCCCCCAAGATGTCTACATTCTAATCCCTGGAACCATGATTATGTTATATTAAGTAGCAAAAAGGATATTATGATTGCATAATTTGAATTGAAGTTCCTAATCAGAAGATAGATTATCCTGGATTATCCAGGAGAGCATAATGAATTCACAAATGTCCTTATGTGGACCAGGGAGGCCAGAGGAGAGTCAGAGCCAGAGAAATTGATGTGAAATTGGAAACATCAGAGTGATGCTCTGTGAAAAGGACATGGCCCCCCAGGTGCTGTCTTTGAATATGGAGAGAGAAGGTAATGAACCAAGGGACGTTGGTAGCTCCTGGAAAAGGAAGAGAAACGGATCTCCCTTGCAGCCTCCAGAATGCAATATAGCCTTACCTATACTTGAGTTCAGAGGCTTGTGCTGTACTTTTACCCAACAGAGAGGTAAGGTCATACATTTTTATTGGTCATGCTACCAAGATTATATTTATTTGTTACAACAGCAATATGATAATACATCTATAAAAGAACTGGGACAGCAACAACAGTGAAAACCCTTTAAAAAAGAGAAAAGGGAACTTCCATTTCCAATCAATATGGAGAGAAAGAGATCAGATTTACACCCTCACTTAATACAAATGAAAACTAATGATAAACATAACATATGTGATAAAAGTTTTGAACACCTGACATCAGGCAATGAAGAGCATTGTCTGCAGTATGGAAAACAAATAAGGTGAGCCCAACAATTGCACCTGCTTCCTGTCTTATAGAGGTTCCAGATAACAGAATCTCAAATATTTATCCAAAGAATTGAAATCAGTATCTTGAAAAGACATCTGTTCTTCCCTGTTCATTGAAGCATTATTCACAATAATAATGATCAAGAATACTTATAGCAAGAGAATATTTTTTTAGCACTCAAAAAAGTAAAATATACAATGTCTGGCAACCAACAAAAAATTACTAATAATGTGTCAAAAAGTAATCAAAATCGAACTAGAACTGACAAAGAGGTAGAATTAGCATACAAGGACATTAAAGCAGTTATTCTAGTTACATTCACTTGTTCATAATGGGATAAATATTGAATATTTGAAAAGACAAAATATGAAATCAGTGATGAGTTAGATGAACAATATAAAGGCTAAGTTCAACAGTACATCACATTGCGGAAGAAAGGATTAGTGAGTCTGAAGATATCACAGAGGATGTATAGAGGACTTAAGACAGGAGGAGGAAAAAATCAATAAAAAGCATCAGGTCAGGGAAAACTTCAGATGTCTCAATCATGATCAAATATATTGGGGTCAAGTAAAGCCTCTTCAGGATGTAATGCTGATTGACAATGACTGGCCTGAGGAAACACTGAATTTAGCTAATCATCAGTTAGTTTCTATGCTTAGTAGTTCTGTACACGTTTATCTGAACATACAAGTGACTAGATCAAGAGAGGAAGCAAGGAATCAAATTAGTATAAAAATAGAAAAATATCATGGCTATCAGGAATGAATTTGTTTTTTCCTTAAGTCTATCCCTGCCCCATACCGACTTCCCCAAATGTTCAGCATACTCATGCTGATACTATTACTGTATCTGTAATATAAATGCTTCACTAGAGATAGATGCTCAGAATAATTTGACCATTTGGCTGTAAAAGAAGCTAGGCCATTGCATAGAGGCGGTGAACTGTGAAGGAAAGATTTGATTCCATAAGCTGGAGTGGCTCAAATTTTGCACATTTTCCCATAAAGGCCTGTGTTCACCACTGGTCCTTGGCTGAAGGTTGAGCTCTGAATCCATGGGGAGTGTTCTGCTTAATGCTCCTTGTGTGCCTGAGGCCTTGAGCCACATGGTACCAGTTTAATTAAATTGTTTATGCAAACAGTGCAGTATATGGTGAATGCCTCTTTTTGTTCTGAGGCCTGATTGGAGCCTTGGAAGCTTGTACCTGATTTCCCATGAGGATTTTCCCTTTGCTCATGTTATCATTTATCCTTCTGGTGTAACTGTAACCATGCATATAACAGCTTTTCTAAGTCCTGTGAGTCATTCTAGGAAATCATGAAGGCTAATGGTGGTCCTAGAGACCCTTGACATAGTTAGCAACAAAAGCATAGATCAAATCCTGTAAAAACTAGATACAGAGTTGACTTGTCTATAAACAGAAGAGAAAGCTCAGAAATAAATGCTATATATGTCTCATTTATTGTAGCATCTAAAACAGTACAAAAGAGAAGTATTTGGGTGGAAGGTCTTATTATGGGTAGTGACTCAAACATTTTATTCCGAATGCTCAGTATGCAGTTTTTATATCTTTTTTAATGGCTGTGTCTCTAAATCTCTAATACCTGCCCTCAGACATCTGATAATTACTCCCCATCCTTTCCTGATGCTCCTTCCCCCCCAAAATACTCTAATCTGTGCTCTTTCTGGACCTGCAGGCTTCATCACCCGTTGAACACCAGAAACCAGTAGCCTTCTTTATGGGGTTGGAGAAATCTTTTGATTTTTTTTCCTGTTACCATATTATTTTCTCCTTCCGAATTTCCCCCCCACATTTATGAGGGCTTTTCCTGAATGAATCTTTTATAGCCCCTTCTTGCTGGCTCTCTCAATCAAATATGTAGGCCTCTCTTTGCATGCCAAATCATAATCTGCATTAATGACAGACTTAAAACAATCTATTTTCTTGTTTTATTTATCTCTAGGTGTGTTACAAATGTATGTGTGTGCTTGTTAGATATGACATTTTTCATAAGCCAAAAAAAAAAAAAACTTAGTAGGTAATTACTTATATATGTAAAATAGGCAAATACAGTGGCAGGCAATGTTGTTTGCTTACAAAAAACCTACCTCCTACTCTTCTTTCTTTCTCTCTGGGAATGACTACCTCCCACTGTAGATAGGAAAATGCCAGGTACTCACTTTCCCAGCTATTGTTCAATGTAGAGAACCAGATATGTGATTAAATGCAGGCCTATGTGAACAAAGAGAATATGTTAGTGTCATATACTGTGTTTCTAGGCAAAGTTATAATCTCTTATAAAAGAAAGCAGTGTAAAAATAGAATTCCTCTCCTCTCATTTCTCTATTTAGATATTTTTGACTCATTGGAAATGTTGCTTGGATCTGTTGCAGTCATTTTGCAGCATAAGGGGAACATCAAAAGAGAGGGTTACCTAAGGCCATGATATCAATGTTTTGCGAAATGAACAGTGAACTCATCCACCTGTGGTTTCCTGTGTTAATGAAAAATAACCACTCCTTGTTTTATAATAACAAGCATACTAATGGATTCATAGAAAATATCATTCAGTCGTGAGACTAAAATGAAAGTGCTTATGTTTCACTTAATGTTATATTAAATTTCAAAATCAGTCACTAACATGAAATAAACATATTAACCAGCTATTAGGCTGTGTACATTGTCTACAAACTGAAGATACGTAGGTTAAAAAGATAATTGGTGCAATCAGTGTTAATAAATTTTTATGACAAATCTTATCTAAAGTAGAAATGAGATTTTTGAGGAAAAATGCTTCTTCCTCACCTTTGTTGGAATGACCTGTATTATTGGTGAGGTTTGGAGAGGCGTCAGGAATGCATCACCCAGCCACTTTATATTTTAGAAGCTGATATGCCTGGAAAATGTGCTTTCTTTCAATCACTCAGGGTAATGAGGTGAGCTTAGAGGTATGGCCTTGCCTATGGGAGAGGTATGTTTTAATCTAGTATGAATAACTGTTCTATATTCACTGTCTAATCCTGATATTCAGAAGATCACTTGATCTTATGAATAAATGTCCATTTTAAGAGGTTTTAATCTCCATCTCTGTTATTTATGTCTTACTTTTCAATTAGTCTAAAACCAGCATGTAAAAGAATGGTTTTATTAGAAGAGTTCTCTCAAAATTCAATGTGATAAATTAATAATGACCCATTCAGTAATTAAGGAACATGGCAGAGCTAACTACTGCCGGTGCCCACATGTATCCCTTTGGCACTCTTCTGAGACTAGTAACTGGGGAAGGATTTTCTGAGAAGCCGTGCACATCACAGAAATCCACTGCTAAGCTCAATCATTTTAGTCCACATATTTCATGTTCCTGAAGGTAGTTGGGGACTTGTACTCCTCTCTACCTGACTCCTTCACCAGTGAAAGTGACTAGCTGGCTCAAAGTCACTTATCTTGGTCTCCATTGCATGTAAATTGAGGTGACCCACTCAGTATGGCTCATATATGTTTGTATGATGCTCTAGCATTTCCTGAAAGCTTAATTTCCTGCTTCCTCTCCCAGGTCTGGTCTTTGCTCTGTGATGCTGTGCTTTGACCTGAACTTTGTGTGTGGGACTCTTAGGAAGGACCAGCAACTTTTTTGCCAGCTCTTTTTCTGTATTTTTTTCCCTTTGGTTGGAATGAATCAAAATTTGGTAGGAGCGAGTTGATTCTTCCTTCAATCACTTCCCTTAGGCTTTATATTTACCAGAAAATCCTTAAAAATGCTGACTTTCTAGTGGTACCTGTTTGTGGTGTTTCAGTTTTTATACATAAATTCATTTTGGGTAACTTCATTAGTTTTTGAGATAAGTAACGATCACTTAGCCTCTAGACATCATATTGAAAATATTCTCAGGTATATTTTTTAAAAAGTAGAGCCAGATAAGGGGGATGTAGAAGTGGAAGAGTATTCATGGTAGAGGGGACTATTCTTTATTTTTATTTTATTTTATTTTATTTTATTTTATTTTATTTATTTCTCAGATAACTTTGGATGATTCTCTTTTTGTTTTTCAAGTTTTTATTTATTTTCTACATAGTTAACATATAGTGTAGTATTGGTTTCAGGAGTAGAATTTAGTGATTCATTGCTTATATGTAATACCCAGTGCTCATCACAAGTGCCCTCCTTAATATTAGAGGGAACTTTTAAATGAAGGTATTAGGTCTGGCTTTTTGTTTTTATTTTGCTAAAGGAAATTCAGGTCAGAGAATCAGTAGAAAAACTGTAAATTCATGGTTCATCTGAAGAAATAAGATTTCCCCATCTCAATATCACAGCAGTTATAAGAATTCAGAGTCAATTGACCTCTACTCAGTTCCTACTATTTGCCAAATTTTAGTGCAAAGTACATCACTAATAATATGTTGATTAAACAGTGCTATGAAGCTGTTATTGTGCAGGGCACCCTGAGGCCTAGAAAGGTTAAGTGAATTGCTTAGGACCCAAATGAAGATTTATCTGAGGAAGGAAAGATGGTGATGTGCTAAAGAGACAGTGGTCATTTAATGAGTTGATTTGATAAAAATTTTTCTAGTTGGATCCGTAATTGCTTGTCTTTCTCTTTCTTCAAAATTGAACCTTGGAAATCAATAGATTTATAAAGGAAACTTGAATTTTAGTTGTTTTCTTTTTATTTATGTGTTGAGTATGATTTTCTAATTCAAAGTCCATTTAAGTTCCCCGTCTCATCACAGATGTTGTTGCTTCGATTCCATTTCTTCATTCCATGTCAGAAAATAACCACTCGGAGTTCATTGATTGTTGGAATGGAATATTGCTTCCAAAAAATTTAAACCAATAGGTACAGAAACTAGAGTAATGCAGCACATTAAACAACAACACCTGATTTGTTGCATGTTTATTATGTATACAGGGTGGTTGGGTAGACTTTGAAAGAATCCTGTTTCTGTTCCAGAGAGGTCAAATTCTTCAGGTCTAAAAGAGCCATTTAAGGACATGTTACATTAAGTAGCAAGAAGAGATGAGATAGCACTTTCAATGCTTTGCTCGGAAGTCCCCTTAGCTAGATCACCAAATTCATTAGGCATATTTCCAGGTTTCATACAACTGCAGGCAGCAGTTTAGTTAAGCTCTTCGTCACTTCATCACAAAGAGATCACCCCCTTTTTTTTTCCGTTTCTGATGACATTTCCCCTATTTCCTTTTTAGCCATTTTGATTGCTTCCTTTTTAGACAGCATCCTCAAAATCAGATTTCTACTAACAGTCTAAGTCAACTTAGGTTTCCTCTTACATGATTCTCAATATCTGTCTTGCCTTCATCTGCATTTTTAGGCATATGCTATGGTGGTACTTTACTTCCACTTCCCTACTTCGGTATCATCATTACCCCCCAAAAGTGCAACTTCAAATACCAAGCGTTTACTGTCTCATAATTCCCGAAGAAGGAATCTGGGCCTGCCTTGGCAGGGCTTAGTGGGTTTAGGATCTCTGACAAGGCTGCAGTTAAGGTGCTAACTGGTGCTGCAAGTATCCTAAGATTCCGCTGGTGGACAAATCACAACCAGGCTGATTTACGTGGCTGTTGATAGGCTTGCGTCCTTACTAGACATTGGTCAGGGGTACCAGTTTCTTGCCACATAAGCTCTTCGACCAGCTCACAACGTATCAGCAGGCTTTCCTTGAGAACACCTGAGGGAGAGAAAAAGAGAAAGGGTAAGCGTGATAGAAGTCACAGTATTATTGTAACGTACTCTGAGAAATGACATCCCATCACTTTTGCCATATTCTGTTTCTTAGAAACAGGTCCCTAGGCACAGTCTGCTCCCTAAGGGAAGAGATTACATAAGAAATGCTCCCCTAGAGCTGGGGGTCATTGGGAACCATCTGCCAGGCTGCCCATCACACATACTTTCAGATAATTAGCAGACTTTGTATATTGTACCAGGAAGTAAGTTACATACAGGAAAAAAAATAAACAGGAATGTGATATGTGGACCAAGACAGTACTCCTCTAGAAAGTCTCGTAAGTAGATGGCATAGGACATGGAAATTAAGGAAATTACATTTTGTGGGTTAGAAGTTACCAAGGAAAATGGATGGCTAAAGGCTTTCCTGTTGAACATATTCTCTGGTTTGAGTTTTTCTGTTGGTCTGTTTTTTCCCCTCTCTCTCGCCGCTTTAATTTAAAAAAAAAAAAAAATCCCATTTTCCAAATTTACAATCTTCAAGTTTATTGATTCTTTATTCTAAATATCTAATGTGCTGTTATGACTTATCTATTTTTTATTTTAGAGATTACATTTAATGATCTATTTTATGAGTATCCATACATCCCCTAAACTCCCAAACCACAATTTTAATTGTATTTCATGCATTGTATGTAAAAGTTCTTTGGAAATGGAAGCATAATTGTGTTTTATTTTCCAGAAAGATTAGGCCCTTTCATCTCTGGATGTGAGTGTGTATGTGGATGAAAGAGGCTACTAATCATTTTCACTCCTTCTACAGTCAAGGTCTGTAGTTTCGGGATTTCAAATTTAATTAGATAGAGTTCCCTTGTAATTACACCAACTCCCATTTCCTGAGTGACGGCCTTAAAATCCCGTTAGTAATAAAGTTGGAAGAGTGTTACCTGCCCTTCCCCCTCCTTACTAGGCCCTCTTTGCAACTGTGTGTGTGTGTGTGGTTGGGATAGGGATTATTGGACCAAGGCATCTGCTCTTGTGTTTGGGGCTTTTCCAGACTCTGCTCAATTTCACAATCCCATAATGAGATCCAAGACCTGCTTGATTCCCTTCATCCCTGCATTCTCAGTCCTTGGTACACTGCCCTCCGCCATACATGTAGTCCACAACTTTCAGGACCTTCTGATCTTCTAGGAGGAGGAGCTCTCTATAATTTAATTATCTCTCTCTAGAATTTAATTCATTAAGGCTTCCTTGCTCTTGTTTTCTACTTCCTTTGATAGCCCTTCAAGTTATGGCTTTTATTTTGTCAAATTACTCATGTTATAAGAACACAGGTCTTACATGTTATTTTCTATCATCCTTGGAAATGGAATTTCATTTGACTTATTCATAACAGTAGAATACAAAAAAATAGTTATTTTATATTTTTTAAAAGACTTAATCGAATGTCTGCAGGTTTTACTAGAATTCATCTAGACCTTTACAGTTTTTTTAATATTTTGTGGTGATGATTTTATGTTAAGGATTTTCATAATTCACTCTAAGCTGTCAATCACCTTTTGACTGACCTTGAGTAATTAAATGATCATTTATATACCATCAGAAATAACCGATATTGTATTGAATTAGAGTATATACAAAAATCAAAACTTTTCATAATTTTTTTATATTCTATAAAATTTTTTGGATTTTTAGCCACCATTTCATTCATTAAATTCTTCTTAATTTATAGAATTTTAGAGTTGGTAGAAAAGCTAGTAGAATCTACACTAATCATTCTTCAAATTATAAAACTAAGACCTAGAAATTACAGCTCTTCTATGTGCATCTGTTCATTCATGTGTTTTTCCTCAAAATCGTTTTCTAATATATTCTATTATCAGGACCCCTGTTAACTGCTTTCTTCACAAATCTAGGGATTACTACTACCCCGTAGGATTTACAAAGTCTGGTTTTTCATCTTTAGGTCTCTTGTGTGATACCTGAAACTGACAGTAATAACTAGCTACTCAATTAACCTGGTCTATTCTCAGGAGAAAACCAGAGTATAAACACTAACTCTTCCTCTAATACTACCTCATTTTGAAATGTGTCTTGATTATATTTCTCTATGAAAGCAATCTGCATTTAAGTTTGCATAGTAAAATAATGTAACTCAATTCAGGAGTTCTGGTAACCCTCCAAAATTAGGCCTTAGCAAACACAAATCAGAAAAAAATATGGTTGTTTATTCATCCTTTATAGTAGACTAGGAAAGCCCTCCTTTCATTGTACTGACATTTTACTAATAAACATCTTTATTTTTTAAGATAACGAAAACCATGGATAAAAATAAAGGTATCTTGATTTGATCTATCATATTATAAAGCTATTCATATGGATGGGATGTATTGTTATAAATGATTCATGTGTCCTTAAGGACATATTTATTACATTAAGCATATACACAGATGATTTTTTCCAAGTCTGACTTGCTTAATTTTTGTTTTTAACTTAAAATTTTTCAATTTTATTAAGGTATAATTAACAAATATATTTCTAACATATTTAATACAGTGATGATTTGATAAAGCTATAAATTGTGAAGAGATTTCCCCATTGAGTTAATTAACATGTCTCTTACTATCTATGTGAGAATATTTAAGATCTCTCCTAGCAAATTTCTTTTTTTTTAAGAGTCATTCATTCACTCACTCATTCATTCATTTGAGAGAGGAAGAGTATGTGTGCCAGTGTGGGGAGAGAATCTTTAAGCAGACTCCCTGCCGAGCATGGAGTCCAACTCGGGGCTCGATCCCATAACCCATAAGATTATGACTTAAGCAGAAACCAAGAGTCCAAGGCTTAACTGACTGAGTCACCCAGGTGCCCCTTTCTTAACAAATTTCAATTTGCCAATATAATAGTATTATCAGCTATAGTTATATTATACATTAGATCCTTACTCTATTCATCTTATAACTGAAAATTTATACCCTTTTACCTCCCTGTCCCTGTTTTCCTTACTTAGTCTTCTCCCTAGCAACCACTTTTTTATTCTCTGTTTCTATGATTCTGATTTTTTGTTTTTTTTTTGTTTTTTTTTTTTTTTTTTTAGATTTCGCATATAGGTGGTACTGTGCCCTATTTGTCATTCTCTGACTGGCTTACTTCTCTCATTCATAAAAACCTTCAGACTCATCTATGATCTATTTTGTCTCAAATGACAGGATTTCTTTCTTTAAAGTCTGAATATTTCATTGTGTATATGCATTTATATGTATATAAAACTTTCTCTATTCATCCATGATGGACACTTAGATTGTTTTCATACCTTGGTTATCATGAATGATGGTGCTATGAACATGGGAATATAGTACATCTTAGAGAAAATGATGCTATTTCCTTTGGGTATATGCTCAGACATGGAATTGGTGAATCATATGATTGATCTGTTTTTAATTCATTGAGAAGACTCCATACTGTTTTCTGTAGTGGCTGTACCAGTTTACATTCTCATCAAAAGTGCATAAAGGTTCCCCGTTCTCTACATCCTCAGTAACATTTGTTATTTCTTGTCTTTTTGATAATAGCCATCCTAATACTTGTGAGATGATAACTCATCATGGTTTTGATTTGTATTTTCCTGATAATTAGTAATGTTGACCTATTTTCATGTACTAGTTGGCTATTTGTATGTCTTCCTTGGAAGCAGGCTATTTATTTCCTCTGCCTACTTTTTTAATTAAAGTATAACTAAAATATAGTGTTAATAATTTCACTTGTACAACGTAATGATTCAGCAATTCTCTGTATTACTCAATGCTCATCACAATAAGAGTACCCAATCTCCTTTATCTATTTCACCCATCCCCCGATAGTTCTTCCCTCTGTCAACCACCAGTGCTCTGTATTGAAGAGTCTGTTCTCTTGTTTGTCTCTTTTTTCTTTGTTCGTTTGTTTTGTTTCTTAAATTCCGCATATGAGTAAAATCATATTTGTCTTTCTGTGACTGATTTATTTCACTTAGCATTATATCTCTGTGTTCATCCATGTTGTTGCAGGTGGCAGATTGCATTCTTTTTTATGACTAAGTAATATTCCATTGTGTATATATACCACATCTTCATTATTCATTCATCCATCTGTGGAGGGACACTGGGGTTGCTTCCATGTCTTGGCTATTGTAAATAATGTTGCAGTAAATAAATAGGGGTGCATATATCTTTTCAAATTAGACTTTTCATTTTCTTTGGATACATCCCCAGTATAGAATTACTGGATCATATGGTAATTCTGTTTTTAATTCTTTAAGGACCCTCCATGCTGTTTTCCAGAGTAGCTGAACCAATTTATAATCCTACCAACAGTGCATGAGGGTTCCTTTTTCTCTACATTCTTGCCAATAGTTATTATTATGTGTCTTTTGATTTGAGTCATTATAAGAGTTGTAAGGTTATATCTCATAATTTTGATTTGCATTTTCCTGATTAGTGGTGTTGAAGGTCTTTTCACATGTCTGTTGGCCATTTGTATGTCTTTTTAAGAAAAATGCCTTAGGTCCTCTGACCATTTTAATTGAATAATGATTATTATTTTTAATGTTGAGTTGTATGAGTACTTTATATATTGTGGATGTTAATCTCTTATCAGATATGTAATTTCAAAATATTTTCTGTTATTTTATAGGTTGCCTTTTCATTTTGTTGATGGTTTCCTTTGTTGTACAGAAGATTTTTATCCCCACTTGTTTATTTTTGCATTTGTTATTTTTACTTTTGGTGTCAAGTCAAAAAGCGTTGCAGTGATCAAAGTGAGGCTGTTAATTGACTATGTTTTCTCCTAGGAGTTTCACAGTTTCAGGTCTTACATTCAAGTGTTTAATACATTTTTAGGTGATTTTGGTATATGGTTATAAGACAGTGGTCCAGTCTCATCCTCTTGTATGGCTGTCCATTTTTCCCAACACCATTTATTAAAGGGGCTATCTTTTCTGCATTGTATATTTTTTGCTCCTTTGTCATAAGTTAATCGACCATATATGTATGGGCTTATTTCTGGGTATTGATTTTGTTCTACTGATTTATGTGTCTGTTCTTACTCCAATACCATACTGTTTGGATTACTATAGCTTTGTAATATAGTTTGAAATCAGGAAATATGATGACTTCAGATTTCTTCTTCTTTCTCAAGATTGCTTTGCCTGTTTGAGTCTTTTACAAATTTTGGATTTGTTTGTTCCATTTCTTGTAAAAATGACATTGGAATTCTGATAGGGATTTTGCATTGAATCTGTAAACTGCTTTGGGTAGTATAAGCATTCTAAAGGTTTTATTTATTTATTTATTTAAGAGAGCAAATGTGAGCAGGGGGAAGGTGAGGAGCAGAGAGGGAGAGAGTGGAAGGGGGAAGGAATGTCAAGCATATTCTTCGTTGAGTGCAGACCCCACAGTGCGACTTAGTCTGAGGACCCTGCGATTGTGACTTGAGCCAAACAGAGTCAACACTTTACTGACTGATCCACCTAAGTGCCCCAAGTCAAGTATAAACATTTTTAAAATATTAATTTTCCCAGTGAACATGGACTATTTTCCATGTATTTGTGCCTTTTTAAATTTATTAATGTCTTATAGTTTTCAGTGCATAAGTCTTTTACCTCCTTGGTGAAATTTATTCCCAGGTATTTTATTCTTTTTGCTGAGGTTGTAAATGGGATTATTTTTAAAATTTCTCTTATCATTATTACTGTAGAGAAATGCAACTTACTTTTGTATATTGATTTTTTATCCTGCATCTTTTTAAAAAATATTTTTTATTTATTTTAGAGACACAGAGAGAGGGCAAGTGGTGGGGGGATGAGCAGAGGGAGAGGGACAAGCAGACTCCATGGTGAGCATGGAGCCCAACACAGGTCTGTACCCCACAACACTGAGATCACGACCTGAGCTGAAATCAAGAGTCGGACAACTAACCAACTGAGCCACCCAGGCGCCCCTGTATCCTGCACCTTTAATGAATTTATTTATTCTAATAGTTTTTTTGGTTGAGTTTTAGGATTTTCTCTGTATAATACAGTGCCATCCTAAGTAGAGACAGTTTTACTTCTTCCTTTCCTTTTAAATGCCTTTCTTCCTTTCGCTTGCCTAACTGCTCTAGCTAGGACTTTCAATGCTATGTTGAATAAAACTGGCAAGATTAGGCATCCTTGTCCTTTCCTGATCTTAGAGAAAAAGCGTTCAGCCTTTCACAGTTGATTGTGATGTTGGCTGTGGGTTTGTCATAGATAGCCTTTACTATGTTGTGGCACATTCCCTCCATACCCAGTTTTATAGGACCTTTCATGAATGGATGTTGAATTTTGTCAAATGCTTTTTCTGAATTTTTTGAGATGATCACATGATTTTTAACCTTTATTTTGATAATGTGATGTATCACATTTATTGATTTTCAGATGTGAAGGCATTCTTGTATCCCTGGTGTAATTCACTTGATCATAGTCCGTGATCCTTTTAATGTATTGAATTTAGTTTGCTGATATTTTGTTAAGAAATTTTGCATTGATGTTCATCAGGGATATTGGTCTGTAATTTTTTTTGCAGTGCTTTTTTCCTAGCTTTGGTAGTAGGGTAATGCTTGCCTTGTAAAATGAGTTTGGAAATGTCGTCCACTCTTCAATTTTTGAAAACGTTTGATAAGAGTTGGTAGCAATTCTTCTGTAAGTTTTTGTTAAAATTCACCAGTGAAACCATCTGGTCCTGGGCTTTTTGTGAGGTTTTGATTATTGATTGAAATAGTAATCGGTATGATCATATTTCTGTGTCTTTATTATTTAGTCTTGGTAGGTTGAATGTTTTAGGGATTCTAGATTGTCTCATTTGTGATCATATGATTGTTCATAGCGGTCTCTCATGATCCTTGCATTTCTGTGGTATCGGTTACAGTGCCTCCTCTTTCATTTCTAATTTTATTTATTTGAGCCCTTTCTCTTTTTTGGCAAGTCTAGATTACAGTTTGTCTGTTTGTTTATTTTTTAAAAAAAGAGACCCTTTGTTTCACTGAGTTTTTCAATTGTCTTTTAGTCTCTGTTAGATTTACTTCTGCTTTGTTCTCTGTTATTTCCTTCCCTCTGCTATCTTTGGGCTTCTCTCTCTCTCTCTCTCTGTTTTTGTTTTTTTTGTTTTTTTTTTTCCTGGTTTCCTGGCAGGTAAAGTTAGATCGTTTATTTGAGATAGTTCTTTTTCTTAAAGTAGGAATTTGTCAGCATAAACTTTTCTCTTGGAATTGCTTTTGCTGAATCCTGTATATTTTGGTGCGTTTTGTTTCCATTTTTGTTTGTCTCAGTATGTATACTTTTTATTTCTTTTTAAAATTTTTTCCATTGACCTATTAGCTGTTCAGGGCATGCTCTTTATTTAATCTTTTTTGTTTGTTTGTTTATTAAAAGTATGTTTAATTTGAAAAGTATTCAACATTCAAAAACAACTTAAAACTCCAGGTGAGTTTTAATCTTGCTCCTTGCTCCAGCATTCACAAACAGGTGGGCATGAGACAGAGATCTGAGTCTGGGCAGAGCCCTAGGGGCAACGTAGCCAGGGCTTCGTGATCCTTGAGGCCAGGTGGCAGTTAGCCATGTGTCAGACTAACTTAGAAGTAGGGCAAGGCAATGGAAGACTGAGTGGTTTAAAGGACAGGAGAAAGTGGTGGCTGACTGGAGTCACAGACCTCAAGTCCCCATCCAGCAGGGAAGCCAGCTCTGGGGGAGCCCAGGTCATGTGGCAAAGACTCAGGACTGTTTTTTGAAGTTGGCTGCCCCAACTGGCCTCAGCCTGGGGTGTTGTCCCTTCCTGAGGCAAACCTTTTAATGAGCAAAACTTTCTGAAGGGAATCATTTGTTTGTTTTCATCTGTAGACCTAAAACAGTTGCTTTTTACTTGGGATATGTATTCATAGCTATAAACGTGTTCTATAACTTTAATAGCAAAGTGTAGCTGGTGGAGATAATATCACAAATTATTGATACATATCCCTAATTCAGAAAATGGTTTATCTAGTCTGAAAGTCAGCAGAAATGCTTGGGAAAATTAACCCCCACATACCTCACCAAATGAAAAGCCTTATAACATGGAGAGGAATAGAACTCTCTACCTTAAAGTAACTACTACTAAGGAAATTTAAAAAGTTTCCTTTTAACTCTCTTTGAAGTAGCAATATATGCTTTGAGTATGATTAAGACAGAATTCATATCATTGTTTACGTTTAGTTTGAATTGGGGCCAGAATTGGTAGAATTGTCACATTTTCTGTAGTAATGTTTTTCTCTAAAAATTAGATTCCAAAAAAAAAACTTACAATCTCATGAACACATGTCATAATTGTACTAGCTTGTAATTCATTGCATAACGAAATAACCCTTTTACTAAGTATTGTATCATAGTGCTCTTACATTTCTTAAAATTAGACAGCTCAAGGTTATGTCAAAACTGCAAAAACATTTGCCATTTTAAAATCATAATTGTCAGTGTTGTTTTGCCTTTAATAAACAATGCATTAACTAAATGCTTTTGTTGAGGCGAGCAAGCTATTGTTTAGAATAGTGAATAATTGAGTTTTCTCAATAGATGACATATAAAATTTTAATTTTAATGTCTTCAAGATGATCTCTCAATGTAACTATATCAGATTACATTCCTACTGTATACATTACATATGTATGTATTTGCTAACAATGTTATCAAAATGTAGGGTTTTGCATTTCTTTGGGTAAAAATTTATTTATCAGATCCTTGTGGCAGGGCTTGGTTTAGATTATGAGAATTTGGTAATGAACAAAACAGCCGAAATTCTTGCCCTTGTGGAATTTTGTTACCAGATTATTATTTTATTTTTATCTACATCAAGTATAGGTAAGATGGGCACATTTTCATGTGCTTAAATGACAGTTCTTAGAATTTGCATTTTATTTTTTGTTTTAATTCCTAATGATCATTAAGTTAGTGACTTAGTGAATACTGACCATGTTTGTTTTATTAACATTCTTTTTTCTATAAAGAGTTTAAGATTTTCAATTCTGAGATGATAGAGAGTTCAGTATTCATAGATAACTTTCATTTGGTAATGGTGTATCAAAAGTGAGGAAATATCTATATTAAATCAATTTTTCAAGAGAAAAATCGAGCTGAAAATAATTAGATGATCTTTAAACACTATAATTAGGAATATAATGTGCAAATATGATGAGCAACACTAACCGTGTTGTATGATGTGTAGGAAAGTTTAGAGAATAACTCTCATCACAAGAAACTTTTTTTTCCTTTTTTCTTGTTTTCTCTCTTTTCTTTTTATTGTATCTTTGAGAAGATGGATGTTAGCTGACCCTATTGTGTTAATCATTTTACAGTATATGTAAATCAAACCATCATGCTGTACTCATTAAACTTATATAGTAACGTATGCCAATTATTTCCCAATAAAACTGGAAAATATATATAAAATTGGAGTGTGAGAAATGTCACACTGACTTCCCACATTCTCTCACTGTTGAAATAATTTTGCATAAATAGTAATTTGAAATTTATGAAGATAAAAAAAGGAAAAATCTTTTTTGTTTTTTGGTTACACCTTTTCTAGAACATCAGAAGAGGAATAATTAGTTGTTCTGCTAAATATACAGTGTAATTTAAAGATATGATTAATTACTGGTCTTCATTTTAATGACATTTTTTCTTTCTTTCTTCCTTTTTTTTTTTTTTTAATCCTTGTTATCTTCTTGTCACCAAAACACTGAAAGAAGGCCAGTGTGTCAATGTGGTAACTAAAAATACTGTAAAGAATTTCAATTAATAATAACAATAGCAATGATACAATGTTAACTATGGAAAATGAACTCTACTAAATGTGAGTGTGCGTGTACTTACTTAATCCTCATAATAATACTCAGGTAAATAATACTACATTTTTTTGAAGGCTATTTATTTACTTGAAAGAGAGAGAGAGAGAGAGAACGTGCAAGACAGAGGAAGAGCACGAGCAGGGTACAGAGGGAGTGGGAGAAGCAGACTACCTGCTGAGCAGAGAGCCCAGCCTGGGACTCAGTCCCAGGACTCCGACATCATGATCTGAGCCAAAGGCAGATGCCCAACTGACTGAGGCACCTAGGAACCCCAAAAGCATACTACTTTATCCCAATTTTATAGATACGGAAATGGAGGCAGCATCATTAATCCAAGGTTATACAGCTAGTATGTAGCTCAGCAGATAGTGAAACCTAGGCCTTCAGGTTTCAAGGTCCACTTCATTAAAACTGAAATATGGATCTGTACACACTGAGGCCTGAGCTACTTGCCAGGTCCTAGGCACCATGTGCACATTAACACATTTAACCTGCATAAACAACACCCTGATGTTAGTTATTCCCATTATGTGCATAAAGAATTAAGGGTACAGTAATTAAGTTAAATTATCGAATTCATTGGGGGCAAAAGTAGAATTGAAATTTATACTTATTATTCTATGGCTTCAAATTTCAAGGTCTTCAGAGATGGTGTGCCCTGGTACAAGTGCTGGTTTATCCCCGTTATTCCACCTTAATTGTTCACACTCTCCCCTTTCAATCTCATAGATATTTCAATTTACCTGATAAATCATGGTTATCCTATTAATATCTCATCATTCTGACTCTTAGTTAGAAGCTCCTAAACTGCCCACGTTGAGTCACATTTCAGAACTGTTACCAGGAGATGACATTATGCTGGTCTCTCTAGCAGAAGCTCTTTTACTAATCCCATCACCCCATGAAAACTCCCTTCATAATTGACTACTTTTACTTACATACCTAAGGCCATTAGATCTTCTCTGGCCTTAGGTATGTCAGATTATCTCTTGAAGGGAAAATGTCCCCCGTCATCTGAAATTATTCTTTTACAAACATACAGTTAGCGTGAGAAAATTCATTTATCGTGTACAGATTGCTGACTTAGAGGTGGCCTTTCAGTCCTGTCTGGAGCAGACACCCCATCTTCCCATTTTGATCATTGTGAGGTGATTACTATCAAACATTTGGTGAACACTTAGCTATTTCCATCAAACAGCCCGGACTGTATACTTCATCAAAAAGTATCATATGAATCAATATGATAGTCTATAATAAAGATGGTCTCAGTCTAAATATTTCTATTTTAAAAAACATTTCAAATCAGCAGGGTCGATAGGAATGCCAAGGACCCAAAGTAGTATCACTAATTGGATGGTCATACCAAGAAAAAGAAGAAATGACAGTAGTGTCTACTTTCAAATTAAATGGAAATGCTATGTAAACATTTTTTTTTTCCTCCTGAAAGGCAGAAAGCACTTTTGTTATTAGATAGAACTGGGTCAGATCCAAACTTCAGCTCTGCTGCTCATTACCTGGGGCAACCCTACTACACATTATCTACTATGACTTTGTTTCCTTGCGTACCGGAGATGAATAAAAGTAGTAACTATCTCATAGAGTTGTTGAATATTAAATTAGATAATGCATGCCTAACTGCTGTCATATAGTAGGTGCTTAATACATTACTTTGATTTTGAAAAGGTAAATTTTCAAAATGGAAATCTCAACCAACCTATTATGACATTTAAGATAAATATGAATGTAAGTCAATAAACCTTTTAAACTAGTGTCAGCACATTAAATATTGTTAACAAAATTTATCAGTTGGTTTGAAAAGTCAAAGTAAATATTCATATAGTTAATTATTTTTTGTTATTCCAAAATTTGTAGTATGACAAAAATACTTTTCTTCAAAAACAAGCTTGATATTTAGACATTTTTCTTGGTTCTTAGGTGGTATCAAAAAAGACCTGTGAGAATAAAGAACACTAAAAGAAAAATTAACTGCTATTCACAAGTGTGGCTTTGAGAATGTGAGTCTCCATTCTGGAGAGCCCGTTTTAGTGACAGAGTTTGGCCAGTCCATGAACTTTAGCTTTTATTTAAGAAAAATGAAATGGATGACCCAGGGATACTATCACTCTGTGAAGATAATCATTAAACAATTCATGGGAGAGTAACCTCATAAGGTCAGTGGTATGCTCATCTCGATTTCTTCACATCAGTGCACAGAATTGGGAGGTAATTGACCAAGTTACTGCTGTCCTTTTAGCACCGAAGATTTGTTGATTGTTAGTTGATAGGGAAAATGACATTATCATAATACCTTGTCCCTCACATTATCACCCTGTACGTGCGAAGAGATGGTTTTATATCAGATCAGGTCTTGGACTTTGAACGAAGATGAAGAGAAGTTTTACAGATCCAATGAAATTCTTTGGCTTTTAGAAAATGAATTATAGTTTTTACTAGAAAAGAGTATTAAGCTAATAGCTTTCAGGCGAGTAATGCATTTCAAAGGGCAAAAGAGCTACTGAGGTCTCCTGTGCCTCTTTTTCTTACTTCTATTAAATATTTTATCACTCTAGAAAACACCTTAGACCTTGTTACTTCTGACAAGGGTCCTAAAATGCAATACCACCGAGGTGCTACAAAGATGGTTCCCGTTCTTATCTGTTTACATTGAAGCTCCAGCCTCTAAACAATGATCCTCACAGAGGATGTATCTGTTTTCAAGGTGTATTTCACATCACTTACTAGTAATTAGGTAAAAGTCTTTGTATTGAAGTTGTTTTACAAGTAAGCATCATACTAAAATAGCTTCTAGGTGTTAAAGAAAAAAACCAACCAAACAAAAACAAATACAAACAAAAAAAAAAACCAATACCTGAGGAGGAAAAGAAATTGATTTTATTCTGATATTATTGCAATCGGGGAGGGAGACTAAAATCGACTTCACTGAGGAAAAAAACAATAAGCCTAGTGTTAGGGTAGAAATTTTAGCACGGAGGCAAGCTACTGAAAAAGTCCTGGAGGACATTCAGGTGGGGACGTGGGGAATGGCTAATCAATGGCTGTGTTCTTCCTGAGCTTGCAGATGTTTTTCTCCGTGATGAGGCCATCTATGTTTGCTACCGTGCGCCCGTAGAAATTAGACTCCTGCATTTCTCAGAGGCTGGGAGATAGAGGTGCTATCTCTGTTTATGTTTACATTTCAAAGAGATAGTTCCCAAGTCCTTAGGAAAGACATTTTCTGTGTTGTAACACTGGCAAAAGGCTGAGAAACTTACATATATTTCACAGAGGCAGAGAAAGAATTTACAATTACAAATGTTCTAAAGTAAATGCTCTAAGAAAAGAGAGGTCTGGGACCTATTGTCCCTAAGAGGAAAGGATCCTGTCTAAGTTTTTGTCAAGCGGAGAGGTGTATTAAGGCTGTCTTGGTCATCAGTTACTACTAATCTGCAAGGAAACATTATAGACTCTTCAAAAAAAATGAAATAAATATACTTATATGGTAATCACTGTGCAAAAGAATATTAATAAATATTAATGTCTACCACTTATTTAAGGTTTTCTGTTTCAGGGCAGGGACATCAAATTTACAGTCCTTAAAAAAATATCTTTTGAAAGAGAGATTATTATGTCACAGGAGATAACAGTTGCATCTGAGGAAAACTGATTGCCTAGGTTAGTCATCTGAATACGTGACTAGACTGAAGTTAACCCCAGATTTCCCCAGAAGGTATAAGCTTTGGAATCAACCGTGGATTGAGTCATAACTTTGTTGATAACAGCTCTGTGACTTCATTTAGCTTACTTCTCTTTCTTGGTCCTTTCCTGTGTGAGCCAACTCATAGAGTGAGTATGAATATTACATGAGATATAGCAAAGGACATTTCTGAGTAAAGACTAGCACGTAGTTAAGTGTCCTTTAAAGGTTATTACTCTCAATTCTGTGTTCTCACTTTGCCATACTGTCTCCTAAGGGATAGTATTTTGAGAATTTCAGAATGGTATGTGAATCATTATCGCAGGTATCAGTTACTTACCTTTTCTTGTCCTGAATTTTTAACAGGAGTATACATTTCTTTAACATGTCTTGATTATGAGTTCTGTTATTTTTTTATTGATGGAAACAAACTTTTATTTCAGTACAAAACAAAGTAAAATACAGGCCTATGGAAATAGTACTATTTTTTCTACCTTCTTACACCGTAATAGTGTGCTAGAATGGTTCAGCACGCAAGCTAGATACGTGGATTCAGATCCAGGCTCCAGGGGCGCCTGGGTGGCACAGCGGTTAAGCTTCTGCCTTCGGCTCAGGGCGTGATCCCGGCGTTATGGGATCGAGCCCCACATCAGGCTCCTCCGCTATGAGCCTGCTTCTTCCTCTCCCACTTCCCCTGCTTGTGTTCCCTCTCTCGCTGGCTGTCTCTCTCTCTGTCAAATAAATAAAATCTTTAAAAAAAAAAAAAATCCAGGCTCCAACACTAGTGGGAGACTAAAGCCTAGTTAATCTAAATCACTACAACTCTTAGTCATCTTTATTGTCTGTGAAGCAGGAATGATGATAATAGTTCTCATTGTTCTTGTGAGGATGGAATAAGAGACTCAAATGCACTTAGAATAGTCATAGGCACAAAGTATGCCTTTTCATAGCTGAGAGGTATCATTGTCATTACCTAATTATCATTGCACATTTTTTTTCTGAATCTCAGTACCACAAATTATACTCCTGAAATTCCATTATAGAAACAAATAATAGAAAATTGTAAGGAAAATAATTTCACGTTATATGAATACCTTTAATTGTTACCTAAGTGAAAAATAACAACGGCTACTACCCAGCTGAAAAAGTTCAAATCTTTCCCCAGACTAACCAGTTTAAAGATGTGGGTAAAAAGTATTTGGATCAAAGGAAAGCAAAAGTCATTCAGTAAGAATATGAAATTTAAATTTACATACTGACGTTCTCTTTGGAAACTCTAGTGGGAAATAAAAAGTGACAATTTTAATGGTTAAGTATATATATATACTTATATATAACACACACACATATATATATACACACACACATACATATACACACACATAAATAAGTACATATGCACACATATACATATATATAAACACATGTTTAGTTTATTGTGTATGTTCTAACTACACACATATGTGTTAGATGTATTAAATCCATATTTAGCTACTCATGACAATTTGGACAGACTTTTAAATGGACAAAATACTTTTAGATATATGTCAATAATTCTTAATTTAAATAAGTGATAGACATTAATACTTATTATTATCTTTGGGATCAACCCTTTATCTACAACAACCTATCAGGAAGCCAGCCTGCTGTAAGTCTTGTGTATAAGGCTCGTGGAAAGACTGCTCTCTTTAGTAATAATCTGTGAAGTCAAACAACATCTGTAAAAGCAGCTAATAATGACCACAGCTTGATTAATAACTGACCACTTACCCAATTTTTGTCTGAGATTCCAACTTAAGATCAACCAGAGAAAGTTAATATGTTCCTCTAACCACTCATGTAAGATGTTCTACTTCTAGTTCTCCTCCTTACAGCTTTCTATCCCAATGGCTTCCAAGCCTTAGGGCACACGTGAAGCTTTCTCTTTTTTCTAAATATTTCCCATTCCATTGCCTGATTTTGAGGCTGTAGCAAATACAAGTGATGGTACTGACTCCCTTACCATAGCAAGTTCTGAATAAATAGACTTTCTTATTCTCGTTTGGTTATTTTTTCCACAGATAATGGAAGTCCCACTAAGATTCACCCAGTCTGCACTGCCTGTGGCCACAGACCCCAGCCCTCCATCAAGTGTAGTACTCACGGACGTCCCTGGCCCTTTCAGCTGTGAAGATGTGGTAAGTCAGCATGGGAGTCCGAACTCCACTCTCGTTCTATTGAGTTCCTGGGTAGGTTTGATGTCTGAATATTTTTGTTGGTTCCCATTTCTTTGGCATTCTTGATGGAATCAGGCTATTCTTTCTCAAAGAAATAAGAAATAATTATTTGAGAAATAATTATTTTTAAGGATAATTTGAAGAAATTTTTTTCTTTAAGTAATTATTTCTTTAAGTAATAAATATTTAAGAAATAATTATTAACACATTTGTGGAATAAGCCAGTTTCGCATTTCCAATTGCCTACACATATGTCTGCTCTTTGCCTTCTACTTTGAATCATTTTTTAAAACATCTTACTGATTTTCTTAATGATTAATAAGTAAAATGGAATTGTTGACATACGTTTCTGACTGAATTTACTCTTTAAGATTATTTTGACATTGCATATATATATATATATATATATATATTATGAATGAAAATTTATATAAAATTATATATTTTAAGTTATCTTCAGTTGTGGATATCTTTCTGTTCAAACATATACATGGTGAGAAGTTTCATTAAGCTTTGAGGCCCTTTGAAGAAATTAAGTATCAGGGTTTTCTAGTTGATAAAAACTACAAAAATTAAAAATGTCCATCAAAATTGTTTTACTTTATATTTGAAAATATTTCTTTCCATGATTCAAGACTTACACATGAGATTCACAAGGTAAGTTATAATATGTTTAATATACTGGATCATTTAATTTTATTTGAAAGTATTGCAACTTACAATACTAATTTTTAAATGAATTATCCTGCATCATTTCTTCTTATTTGATCCAGTTAAGTTGCTGGCTTAATAACTAGTTGTTTTGTGGTTGGTGTGAATATAGTGGCTGCTTTTAGATTTCAGGTCCTAGAGATGCAGATGGGTATGACTTAGTCACAGAATATCGTATTTTCAGCAAATACTAAGGAAACATAGAAACATCCAATATACAACCTGAAAACATAAAGAAGGTAAACATTGGTTGTTGCTTTGTATTCTTTGCTGAGGCTAAGCAGGTTTTATGTGACTCTCTTTAGAAAAGTATGAAAATCATGAGTGATTCTATACAATCTTCAAGTGTTACATAAAGCTAAAAAGGTACATCAGGTGTTTTCTCAACCAGATATTTAAAATGTATTTTTTTACATTTAAAATCAGTTTTGTTACCATAGGGACAAAGCCTCATTCCCAAATGAAAAGGAAAATCGCTTGTTTTCTTGGAAAAAAGAAAAATCAGAGAATGATGATAATTTGTCTATTCTAATAGGAACCATGTCTATAGATTAGGATAAAGAGGATGAATGAAGAAGAATGTTTTATCAGAAAGTATTATAGGAAGAACGTATAGATGAGTTTGTTTTAATAGAGTCAGAGTAAAGGCGAAGAATTGTGACACAAAGTCAAGTACTTCCTGTCTAGTCCCAGCACTATTCTGTAGTTGTTGGAGGACACTGAAAAAAAAGACGGATGGAAATTACAATAAAAGGCTGTCTATGGCCCCTAGGTATACTTCACCAATTCTAATTTGTTGTTGTTCACTGAACTGTTTCATTCTTTAAATAGCCCACGCATTCTATTTACTCTATAACCAAAATTTCAACCAAAGGCCTTTTGTACATGTGTACATTTAGGGAATAGAATACATTTCCCACAGTGTTCGGATAGTTTTATTTTTTTTTTTTAAGACATTGAAATGTAAAAAGCAAAATAGCTTAAGCTTGTTATGTCTCTGCTGTATTTCCATAGTGTGTGTCTTTGATTTTTAATTCCATAATCTGCTGGTTATGAGTTTGGCTTAGTTACTACTACTGAGATACTATCCTTGTTGTTCATCCTTTAGATATTATGATTTTAATTCATTGGTGGGAAGATATGTGTTCTTAAACATGATTCAAGGAATTATGAAAAGTAAAAATATTTTGATATAAAGAAAATTTAATATAAAGGAATTTTTCATAATTCTTTGCATAATATTATGATTATCCATGTTCCTGTGTAATTTTCATAAATCCAGTCTTAACATCTATATTATATACACGTAACAGATATTCTAGAATGTGAAAACTATTTTGCCCATAGGAACTTATTGTTTTAGCTTTTATCACTGATGCTGTGTTGAACATATATGTGCACATTTTTTGCTTATAAGTTTGAGTCACTAAAATTATTGAATAATTACTATAGTTCCACTAGAGATAAGGCATTGGGTTAGCCACTGGAAATAGATTAGATGATTAATAATTACTCTTGTTCCCAAAAAGTTCATGTTCTGCCAAGGGTGCCCATTAAAACAGATGCACACAGGGGAAAAAAAAAAAAAGGTGTCTCTTTTTGGTCCCACAATGTACAAAAATGCCCTTTCTAAGGATCTTATAATCCTCATGAAAAAAGGAGATTAAAATACATTTATGAGAATAATTTAGTATCATATATATCATAAAATATTAAAGTTGGTGACTTAACAAGACTCATTAATTAGTATCAATTTCTATTCAAAATTTCTTGCTGTTTTAAAACTCTAATTTCAAAGAATACTTGTAACATTTTTCTCTTGAGTTGAGGTTTTTGTTTTTTGTTTTCCTAGATTTAATTTCTCTATGCTATTGTTCAAACCCATATTTAAACAAATCTTAGTGTACCAGAGAAATCTTAATCTGCATTTCCCATTCAGTTGTACAGTTATACAGTTTAATCTTAATTCTTCCCGTGACAATTTTATGCAAGAATTTACCTATTAGAATAGGGCGTATTATTTTTAACTTCAATCTTTTAATGTCTTACAGGTTTTAGCTCAGTTCCTTTTTGAGACTGTTGCAAATGATTCTGAAGGTTTTGGCTTTGTCTCATCCGCCTTTTATCTTTACCCTTGCTCCTGATCTGTCATTTCAGCTTTGTCCTTTGATGTTCCAAAGTTCTAGTTCTCGTTTTCTAATTATTCCCAACTTGAATTACTGGAGACAAAGCTATACGTGATCTCCAAGTCCTTTGACAATGAAATCTTAAAAGTCAAGTTTGAGACAATCAGTTTGAAGAGTTGAAAACATTTCAGACCAAGAAATTGGCATGGTGAGACACATAAAAGCTGAAAGAACTTGATACAATCAGAGGATTGCTGGAGGAGAAGCCTTTTTTTTTTTTTTTAATTCACTGATTTAACATTAGTGTGATTATCTGAACAAAAAAAGATCTAAACATTTTAGATTATATTCAATTAATTTCTCTTATGCTGTGGACTAAAATCTATTCAACCTATTAAAAACTGTATTGATAGAATCCAACCAATGAGCGTCCAGCGTAATTTAATATAATTGCTCTCATTTGATACTTTTTCTCATAATAATTGAAACTAATCTCTGTGACATATTTCTGCTTCAAGCAGATACTGTACTTCAGGCAATGAATGACGGTGATTCTTGAGAGATGAAAACAAATGGCATGAACTTTACTCTGCCTAGCTTAATTCTGTCAAAGCAAACAAAGTTAAACAGGCAAAAAAGTCTTTATTCAGCGTTATTTCAATTGGGAAGAGAGATTTGAACTCAGCTCTAGTTTACAAAAAACAAAGCTCAGGCATTTGCAGCCCTGGGATGAGCTCCTGGAAAAGGAGGGCATCATGTTATCAGTGGTTTGTTATTTGTGAGTTAATAGGAGTTACTGGGAATTAATAGGAGTTATTCCTGAGTCTGCAAATATTTTTATCTGTGATTAGGCCATTTGTGTTTGCTAATTGGTGCTCATTGGTTCCTACCCTCCCACGGAGACCAGGAGACAAGGTACAATGTACTTTGATGTTTACATTACAAAGAGATGATTTTTCATGTCCTTGAGAAAGACATTTCCTGGGTCCTAAAAGTGTCGAGAGGCTTCTAAGGAGGTTTATATATATATATATATATATATATATATATATATTTTAAAGAGTCAGATAAAGACTTTGCAATTAAAATTTTTCTAAAGTAAATGCTCTTTGAAAAGGAAGGTCAGGGCTATTGTCAGCAAGGAAACTGTCTAAAGTTTAGTCCAGCTGAGAGGTACTTTAAGATCTTGGTCACTTCCTTGAGAGTTGCATAGTCAAGAAGCAGGAGGATGGAGAACACATGCCTACTCTTAACAGTGTTGAAGCTTGATTTCTGTGCACCTGGAAAGTATGATGGTTGAGGAATTCCTCACCACTTTATCTTTGGAAACACAATTAACTGCAAGGGACCACCTTTCCGCATTGTCCCCTTCTTCATGACTCCCTTGTTTAACTGCCTCTGTAAAACCTAAGGCTCCCTGAGATACTTTTCTGCAAAAATGAACTTCCTCCCCATGGAAATAGCCTAGATAAAATCATCTTCTTAATTGTCCAGTGCATTTTTTCCCATTATTTCCATGCCATGACTTATGATCAGACAGACCTCCTTTTCAAGTGCTCATTTACTCTACCTAGATAAAAATGCCTTTTTGCTCCTTTCTTGCCTAGGGACCTGGGACCAAAGGAAGAAATCTTGGGCTTCTAAGTCTTGCTCACCTAAAGCTGGGAAAGAATTTGGTTCTGATTACTTTTGATTACTGGCTTGATTTAGGTGCTGGTTTCTTTTATTTTTTGTTTCTAGCCAATAAGTTATCCCCCATTGGGAATTTGGTTTTATGTTCTATCAATTTGTTGATCTCCATAAGCAGTTGAATGGTTTGTGGAGTTCTTAGCTTTATGCGCAAGAGACAACAGATAATCTGGTTTGTTATTCTTTACCATTTGTCTGTTTTGAGCACAAATCAGTAAGTATGTGTCCCTACTGGGAAGAGAAAAGGTCTTTGTCCTGTGAATTTTGTTTATCTGTGTTTACAGTTGACCCAGGTATGGGATTTTAGAATTGAACTCATAAGCCCTGATATGTGACTATATGTACATTTGTATGTCTATAATTCAGAGAAGTCTTTTACCACTCATTAAGTATATAATATTTCCTACCTCTAAATGGTAATACCAAATTAGATTATAAAATCTCACCTCTGATTGGCTTAGCGATAATAGACCTTTACATAAGTCTAATATTCCCAATGTCTTTTTTTTTTGAAAAATAGGAAATTGAACTTTAAGACTTTCAGTGCTCTAGATTTTAAAAAGTATCTTTTAAGAAACCAACTTGAAAATCTTTAAGAATTCAAATTCACATAATTGAGGTAAATCTTTGGCAAACTGTATTAGCTTAATATTTTTGGTTTAGTAGAAACCGTTATGCTTTTGTTTGTTTGTTTTTCTGTAACACTGTAATAGCTCTTTTATACTTTGCACAAATTACACCCTTTTGTAAGAAAGCTATGCTTTTTTTTAGATTTATCAGTTTTAAGTATAACATATAAATTTTTATTTTACTTAGGTATTTCTCCCTAATCTTATACAGGTTTATTGATTCAGTAAGCTAGCATTACTTCTACTTAATGTTTATTATAATGAGAAGTATAAAATTTTTAAACCAAATTGAATCATTCTGACAAACTATTACAATAATAAGTATATTTTGTAGAGTGCCAGCTGGAAGATAATTTCAAAGAACTTTAGGTAACCTACAAGCTTGGACTGATAGTAACCTGAGTTAATGGATATTTATTAGTTACCTAGATTATTTCTAAATAAGAGGATGCTACAATTTAATTTTATCTAATGTAAGCCTAATTTTATTTTATATACTTCGGTCTTTTCATTTGGTATGCTACAGAAAGACTATATCTTTAGGTATGTAATGAATATTCATTTCTGCCTCTTTGAGAACTGTATAAATGATGTGTCTGGCTGTAGAGAGCTTGCTATGTGTTTTCATGAGTTCTGCAAATTTGCTGCAAAAGGCTGCTTGCTGTCTGGTAGTGCAGCCCTTCCCAGTTTTCTCTGTGTAATAGAAGTTTGTTACTTTGGCTAAGAAATTATAAGTAATATGGAGTTTAGACTATACTTAGAAGCACCGGTTTTATAGAAATATAACTTAGTTTTTCTATTCATAGGAGAAAGTAATTTTGTTCTGAGAGAAATGAGTTGTTTTGTTGTGTTTGTGTCTCCTTATCTCTTTGTTCTCTTCACCTTTTTTGAGAAACTTGGGAGTTGATATTTTATTAGAAGATAAAATTTAAATATTTTAGAATATTTAGTTGTTGATTAATTTGAATATAACAACGGTAAATATTTTGTATGTTAATACTATCTTAGTAATATTGTTAAATTAGTTCTGACCTTGTGTACTCCTGGATTGGTCCGAAATAACTTGTTAGTCTGTTGCAGAACATGAAAAGAGCATAATAAAATCAAAATCTAAAAAGGATTTATATCTTCCTTGATTGGCAATATGATAACACCTGAGTTTGAAAAGCTATGGAATATGTGAAAATCTTGGTAAATTTAGCTTTATTTGGTGGGTTGTTTCCTTTGTTTACTATTTGTTTCATTTTATATTATAGATTATTATTAATGAATATCATGGGAGGTGTTGTCAAGTCAGATGAGATACTTAACCTGCCCTGTTAGCATGCTAAAATGTAATGTAAATCAGACATTGAGTTCCGTATGGCAGTTTTCTAGACAATTGTTGATTTCCTCTCTGTCAATAATGACTCTAGTCATCAGTCTTAGAGCTGCTTTGCCTGATACAAGCCAACAACAGCAAGAACAACAAAAAAAAAAACAGTATCTGTCATCATTTCAGTTATTTTCTAAAATTTTAACTTGAACGCAATTTCCTTCCTTGGCTTAAATTTAACATTTTTTACACTAGTAATTTTGAAATGGGGATTCATATATAGCACTTACCTATGGAGTTTTACTGATATACAAATGTTCAGAATCTCTAGACTTGCTGAATCTGGAATTTAGCTTGATGTATTCTTGATATATTCTTTTTAACTATCTGCTTAATATATCCATGTCATATTATGACTGTGGATTATTATTTATTATAGCTGAAGATTTTTTTTCTCTGTAAAGATTACATTTATCAACTTTTTGAATATACATTTTTGAAAATCAAGTCAATCATTATGTGTAAGAGGTAGTTTTTCTAAAACGTTTTTTGGATTAACTGCATTATCTTTGTTTTGGTTGCCACAGAATCAACCAAATTTGTCAGTTGCACTGTTCTTGGTGTGAACTTTCATCAGATCTTTCTCTTTTGAAATGTATCATCAGTAAGTTAACTACAGTCATTTTAAGTCTTTTGTCACCAACAGATAGATTTTGCTTTTAATGTGATGCTTCCCTGAAAGCACTTTTAATCAGCCACAGGTTGTACTGATTCATTTTCAACCAAGGACTGTCTCAAAGCCTTGTGGAAAAGGAATTTGCCTAGTATTTTTGGATAAAATGTTCTGGTGGCATCACTTAAACAACTTTGAGGCTATACCAGGGTGATGAACTGGCATTTCCAGAATTCTAATCAAGAAGATGAGTTTATAAGACTGTAAATCCAGGGGTGCGTGGGTGGCTCAGTAGGTTAAGCATCTGCCTTTGGCTCATGTCATGATCCCAGGGACCTAGGATTGAACCCCACATCGGGCTCCCTGCTCAGCAGGGAGTCTGCTTCTCCCTCTGCCCTTCACCTCCCTCTCTCTCTCTCTCAAATAAAATCTTAAAAAAAAAAAAAAGGTATAAACCCAAAATTAAGTAGGAAAACAATTACCTGGGACCAAATGAACTAACAAGGGCTAATTATGATTTTTATCTGGAATATGATTTATATTTTAATGTTCTTTTTTCTGGAGAGATAAGGAATAACTTTCTCTTTGAAGATATCTATAACTCAAAATTGACCAGACTCTGCTTTTGTAAACTGAAGTCAAACATTTTAAATGATATTTTATTCTCCCTGTCTAATCTCACCAAAGTTTGGAAACTCACTAAGTATTCTTACCTTAATGGCAATGTTATTATTTACATAGATTAAATAAGAATCTATCTTTTTTTACTAAAAAATAGTTGGATAGTTTTGTTTATGACAAAAGAGATAAAATTAATCATTAAAGAAACCTCAAAAAGAAAGCCAAATTTTGTTTAAAAAGACAAAGTAAATTATAGATTGTAAAAATAGTTTTTTTTTTTAAATCAAGTTGGTAGATTTAAATCCAAATATATCAGTGATCACAAACATTGTAAATGTTCTTGACACTTCAAATATATGACAGAGATTTTCAGTTGGATGAAAATGTCAGACCCAAATATATGATGACAACTAGAAAACAAACATTAACTATAACACAAATAGATTAAAATAAAAAGGATTGAGGACATCTACATGCAAAAGTATAAATTTTGAAGGCTACTTCAAATCATACACAATATTTAACTTGAATTGGGTCATAAACTAAAAGGTAAGAAATAAAACTATAGGGGCACCTGGGTGGCACAGCAGTTAAGCGTCTTCCTTCAGCTCAGGGCGTGATCCCGGCGTTATGAGATTGAGCCCCACATCAGGCTCCTCTGCTATGAGCCTGCTTCTTCCTCTCCCACTCCCCCTGGTTGTGCCCCCTCTCTCGCTGGCTGTCTCTATCTCTGTCGAATAAATAAATAAAATCTTTTAAAAAAATTAAAAAAAAAGAAATAAAACTATAAACCACTTAGAAGAAAACACACAAAAAATCTTCATGTCCTTGAATCAGGCACTTATTTACTTGGCATGCCCACGAAAGTACAAGCAATAAAACACCGGACTGATAGTTTTAGCCAGTGCAGTTAGACAAGAAAAAGAAGGGTATCTAATTTGGAAAGGAAGAAGAAAACTGTCTTTTTATGTAGATGGCATGATAGCCTATATAGAAAATAAAATGGAATCTTAAATGTCGATAGTAAAATTAATAAGAAAAGAAAGTTGCAGGATATGAAATCAGTATCAAAACATAATTGTATTTTTATCAACTAGCAATGAAAAATCACAAGTTGAAATTATAAAACTACAATTTTAAAAGGCAGTTAAAAATAGGAAATGCTTAGGTGTAAATTTGACTTAAAATTGGTATATTGCTGAGAGATATTAAAGAATACCTAAACAAATGGAGAGATACGTTCATGAGTCAGAGGACTCAGTAATGTTAAGAGAGTAGTTTTATCATTAAGAGAGAATCAGGGAGATTAAGAGTCTAGTAAAATTTTTAATTTATTGATCATTTATAACTGCATATAATTGCTTATAATTACTACTACTTTCATTTTAACACTTCCAGATTATTTATATTATTAGAAAGCTATTTTATATTTGTAATCTAATTTTCAAATGACTGTAATCAGAATTCAAGCCCCAGCATTGGAATTTATGCTTCCAGAGAAGCCAGAAGTGACCTATATTTATGTTCTTTTTCCCTCTGTTCAGGTTACTAAATTGCCACACTTTATGTAGGAACTACATTGCCTTAATGAAGGCCATAAATAATTTTCAGCCCCTCCCTTATGATTGTTTAATCAGTGAAAATATTCCATTCGAGATGCTGGGAAAATATGAACTTAAAATTTGTAATAACATATACAGTAATCTATAAAGATAGTAAAAATAAAGATAGTTAAAAATAGAGTAGGTGAGAATGTTTAATTAGAACATAATTTTGAGTATGTTCAGTCATGAAGACACGAATTAGATACACTTGGCTCATAGATTTAGTCACCCTGGGTAGAGAGATGTACCCCTTCCTCAGTTTACTCTGTGTATGTGTATTTGTGAGTATGAATAGGAATGCAGAAGGAAAACTTTACATAACACAAACATGGCTAAAGAGTCTGCAGTAGTGACTTTGGAGCATTTCTCAGAGCAGGCTCCCTAAGTTGGACAGGAGCCACAGAAGTGCTCAGTTCAACTATTACCTAAACTCCTTCATATATTTATTTCTATCATCTATCCCAATTTTAATTTTATTGATTCATCTAAAAGAATAAAGTGTACATTTAACTGTCTATACTGCTCAAAACAAAACAAAACAAAAAACACACTTATAAGTATTAAACTTTTTAAAAGCATTAGTAGAAGATTACTTATCAGGGAGTACCTAATTCTCTAACTTCCGTGTTTAGTCCACTTCTCTTTTGGAGTGATTTTTTTTTTCCCCTAAAATGTAACCGGGTGAAACTATATTAACATTGCCTGAAACACTGTGTCAAGAACACAGGCCTTCCATCTCCCCTTACTATTCACTCTAGGTTGTTGCCAGAAAAGTGAGGAAAATGGTATAGAGGGAAAACATTCAGTAAAACAATCCAGGTTAGGCTTTAATTTGCAATTTAATACTTCTAGATGTTTTCTCATCAGTGTGAGAATAAAGAATGTGGATTTTTCTGGTTAATAAATGCATAACTACAGGTGCACCTGGGTGGCTCAGACGGTTAAGCCGGCAACTCTTGGTTTTGGCTCAGGTCATGATCTCGAGGTTGTGGGATGGAGCCCCGCACTGGGCTCTGGTGCTGAGCACTCAGTCTGCTTCAGATGCTCTCTCCCTCTCTCTGCCCCTCCCCCAACTTGTGCGTGTGTGCGTTTGTGTGTGTGTGTGCATGCAGTCTTTCTCTCACCCTCAACTAAATAATTAAATCTTTTTAAAAAAGGCATAATTACAAAAATCACACATAAATACACATCTACTTACGTTTGCTAAATGCAGGCGAAGTCAGAAACAGAGCCAATCTAAGTACCTTTCTGAAGACAGATGATCAATATCAGAATCACTTGTATTAACACACAAGTACCAAGCTGAGGACCTAGTGCATCAGATGTATGTGTGTGTTCACACACATGAACTTGAATGCTATATCTGTGGATCCATATAAAAGAATATAAATTTCCCCAAATGTACCAAAATCTACATACAATCTCTTCAGTGTAAGCAATATAATATATTATTAGGCAGAACTTTGTTCCTTTTTTACCTTCTAAATGATGGAGAAAGTCCATTATTTGGTGTGAACGTATCATTAAATAATTTTAGAAAGGGATCCTATTAATATTTATACTTGATTCAAGGATAACCAAGCATAAATCAACCAAGTTTACCTCTCTGGGGCAAACTAGATGTTAAATTCACCCCACAGTTAGAAATCCATGGACTTATGGAATTCACAAAAAAAGCAACATTCCAAAAGCACCAGAAGCAGCAAAATAACTGTTTTTCTGTACTTTAAGTCAAATTACATTTCTAGCCAGAGTGCTCCCAGCCTACTGTCAGTAAGCCTTTTTTAAATGTTTTCCCTTTTTTTCCTCATTGTGGTAAAATAATACAAAATTGGTAAATGCAGTAACATAAAAGTAATCATTTTCACCATTTTTAAGTTCAGCGGTAATAAGTACATCAGTTTTATGCAACCATTACTGCCATCCATCTGGCTCAGCTCTTCCGTTTTGCAAAACTGAAACTCTACACCCGCTAAAAATTAACTTCCTAATCCACCTTCCCCTCAGCTTCTGCTAACAGCCAGTCTATATTTTGCCTTTATGATTTTGACTATTCTAAATTCCTCAAATAAGTGTAATCATACAATATTATCGTTGTGATTAACTGATTTTACGTAATATAATATTCTCAAGTTTCATCTATGTGGTAACATGTCAGGATTCCCTTCTTTTTTAAGGCTAAGGAATATTCCGTTGTATATATACACTTTATTTTGTTTATGCATTCACCTGTCCATGAATAATTGGCTTGATTTTATGTTTTAGCTATTGTGAATAATACTGCTATAAACATCGGTATATGTATATCTCTTTAGGACCCTGAATTTATTCTTTTGAGTGTATACCCAGAAGCGGAAATGTTGAATCATATGGTAATTTTATTTTTAATTTTTTGGGGGAACTCCATTCTCTTTTTTTATAGCAGCTAAGCTATTTTACATTCCCAACAACCGTGCACAAGAATCCAATTTCTCTGTATTGCACCAACCTTTGTTATTATCTGGGTTTTAATATACATATATATATATATATATATATATATATATATATATATATATATATATATATATATATATATTTTATAATAGCCATCCTAATGGGTCTAAGGTGGTATCATTAATGCTTTAATTTACATTTCCCTAATGATTAGTGATGTCTAAGCATATTTTCATATGCTTATTTGTCCATTCATAAATCGTCTTTCAAGATATGTCTGTTAAAATCCTTTGCCCATTTTTGAATTGGGTTGTTTGGTTTTTTTGTTGAGTTTTAAGATTTCCTTATATATTCTGGGTATTAAGTCATTATGATATATGATTTGCAGATATTTTCTCCCATTCTATGGGTTTCTTTTTTACTCTGTTGATAGTGTCTTTGATACACTTTTTTTTTTTAATTTTCCATGAAATCTAATTTTACTATTTTTTTTCTTTTTTTGCCCGGTTATTTGGTATTATAGCTAAGACATCACTACCAAATCCAATCAAAGTAAAGGTTTTGCCTTACATTTTCTTCTAAGAGGTTTATAATTTTAGCTCTATGTTTAGGTCTTTGATCCATTTTGAGGTTTTTTTTTTTTTTTTTTTTAATATGTTAGGTAAGGGTTTAACTTCTTTTTCTTTTTCTTTTTCTTTTTTTTTTTTTTTTTATATGGATATCCACTTTTTCCATCACCATATGTTGAAAAGACTGTATTTTCCCTCATTGAATGATCTTGGCACCCTTGTTGAAAATCATTCGACTGTATTTGTGAGGGTTTATTTCTGGCCTCACTATTCTGTTCCATTGATCTATAATTCTGTGTTTATTCCTATACTATACTGTTTTTATTATTATAGTTTTGTAATATAGTTTGAAATCAGGGAGTGTAAAGCCTCAAGGTTTGTTCTTGTTTTTCAAGATTGTTTTTGTTATTCAGGGCCCTTTGAGTTTTCATATGAATTTTAGGATGGATTTTTCTAATTTTGCAAAATACTTCATTGAGATTTTGATAGGGATTGCACTAAATCTGTGTTCACTTTGAGTAGTAGTGACATCTTAACAAAATTAAGCCTTCCAATCTATGAATATGGAATGTGTTTTCATTTATTCCTGTCCTTAATTTTTTTCATGTTTTATAGTGTTTACAAGTCTTTCACTTTCTTAGCTAAATTAATTCCTAAGTATTTTATAATTTTTGATGCCATCATAAATGGAATTGTTTTCTTAATTTCCTTTTTTAGATTGTTCAGTATTAGACTATAGAATTTCAGCTGATTTTTGTGTGTTGACTTTGTATCCTGCCACTAGTTGCTGAATTTGTTTATTCTAGAAATTTCTGTGGAAATTTTATATAAAGTTTACTACATATAAAATCATAATATCTGCAAACAGATAGTTTTACTTCTTCCTTTTCAATTTGGATTCCTTAAATACTCTGGCTAGGACTTCCAGTACTTTGTTGAATAGAAGTGGTGAAAGTGGGTTTCCTTGTCTTGTTCCTGATCATAGAGGAAATATTTCAGTCTTTCACCATTGAATATGCTGTCAACTGTGAGCTTGTCATATATGGCTGCTATTACATTGAGATGATTTTCTTCTCCTAGTTTGTTGAGTATTTTTATCATAAACTGTGCTGAATTTTGTTGAATGCTCTTTCTGCGTCAGTTGAGATGATCATGTTTGGTTTCTTTTTCCTTTATTCTGTCCATGAAGCATATTACATTGATTTTCAAAAGCTGAAACAGCCTTGCATTCTAGGGATAAATTCCAATTGGTCATGTTGTATGTATAAGCATTTTTATATGCTGCTGAATTCAGTTTGCTAGTATTTTGTTGAGGATTTCTGCATCAGTGTTTGTAAGGGGTATTTGTAGTTTTCTTTGGGGAAAGTTTCTTTGGCTTTAATATAAGAGTAATACTGACCTCATAGAATAAGTTATGGAGTGTTTCCCCCCTTTTCAATTTTTTTTTCTGGAAAAGTTGAAGAATTATTAGTTCTTTTTTTTAAATATTTGGTAGAATTCACCAGTGAAGTCATCAGGTTCAAGCCTTTTTGTTGTTGTTGTTCAGAGCTTTCTGATTACTTATTCATTCTCTTTACTAATTACAGGTCTATTCAGATTTTTTATATTTCTTTGTGATTTAATCATGGAGGGTTCTCTATTTCTGGGAATTCTCCAATTAACTAAGTTATTCAAAATATCAGTGCTATAGAGTAAAAATGTATGACCCCCCCCCCCCCCCCGCAACAATTCATGTGTTGAAATGTATTTCTCTATGTGATAATATTTGGACATGGGGCCCTAAGAGGTGATTAACTCAGAAGTGCAGAGCCCTCACTTAGGGAATTTGCGCCACGCCTATTCCACCATGCGAGGTCACAGCAAAAATATGGCTGATTATGAACCAGAAAGTAATTCCTCACCAGACACTGAATTAGCTGGCACCCTGATCTTAAACTTCCCACCCTGTAAACTGTGAGAAATAAGTTTCTTTTTGCTTATAAGCCACACAGTCTATGGTATTTTGCCATAGCAGCCTAAAACAGTTGGCATACAGTTTTTCACAGTACTTTCTTACAATCCTTTTTCTTTCAGAAGAATTGGTAAAAATGTCCCCACTTTCATTTTTAATCTTAGTATTTTTAACCTTCTCTTTTTTCTTAGTCGTTTTGACTAAAGATTTGTCAACTGTTGATTTGTTTTTGAAAATCAACCTTTGGTTTCATTGATTTTCACTAGAAAAAGTTTTTCTAGTCTCTATTTCGTTAGTCTTTAATCTTTATTATTCCTTTCCTTTTACTAATGCTGGGTTAGTTGTTATTTTTTCTGATTCCTTAAGTTGTAAAGGTAGGCTGTTAATTTGAAATCAACAGTAATGTATTACCATGCCCCATGATTAAGGTCATTGTAAAACTGTAATGACCCAATTCAGGCAGGACTACTAATGGCCCAGACCCTTCAAGAATGACAGTTTGGGTCATATCATCAGGTAAAGAAAGATACGTAGCTGAGATGTTTACTGATGGCAAAGGAAATACAGAATGGAAAGAAAGTAGTTAAAAATACCAAGTGGCCAGTTACAAAAGCAAAGACTGTAATTGTCAAGAACAAAACTTTTTTTTTTTAATGAGTACGTTTGTGTGTGTTCAGATATTTATCATAATATTTTCATTTTTTTCCTCTCATCACTTACCCTATAACATAACATGTATTGACTCTATGTCATAATATTTCAGTATTATTATTTCAATTAATAGTATTTAAGTTAAAGGATAGCAAGAAAAAAGTGTAAGCATCACTACGGGACTTTACCTTCTCTTCTGAAGAAGACGTTAGTGTGTTTTTGGTTGTATGCAGGATAGTTGTATCACATTAGGCAAAATCATCTCGTTATTGTATTTATTTGGAAATCAAGTATGGTTTAATGAGGTACATATGGGTGAAAAGTTGACAAGAGGTGGACTTATGGTGATCAATTTTCTATGTCAGCTTGACTGGGCCATGGGTGCCCAAATAATTGATTAAACATTATTCTGGGTGTGTCTCTGGGGATGTTTCATTTGAACATGTAGACTGAATAAAGCAGATTGCCTTTCCAAAGTGGGCCTTGTCCAGTGTTTTGAAGACCTGAATACAGCAAAACGCCTGAGGGAGAATTCTCTCTCTGCCTGATTGTCTTTAAGCTAGAACATCAGCCTTCTCCTGCTTTTGGACTCAGACTTGTACTAGAACTGATTCCATTATCTCTCCTTGTTCTCAAGACTTCGACTTGCCCTGGAATTATATTGTTGGCTCTCTTGGCTCTCTAGCCCACTTAGGTCTTGGGACTTCTTAGCCTCATAGTTGTGTTCATCAATTCCTTATAAAATTTGTTATAAGGAATTATTATATATATAATTATTTTGCCTTAAAATACATACATATATGTATGTATGTATTTTAAGGCAAAATAATTTGACCCATTTAGCAATACTTAGTAATAAGTTAGAATTTAAATAGGATAGTCAGGAAATACTCATCAATAGAGTGATATTTCAGTAAAAGCTTAAACAGAAAAGGGAGAAAGCCATATAAGTTACTGAGGAAAATGTTTTCTAGGCAGAAGAACAGGAATTACAAAGTTTTAAAGTTCTTTTATATATGATTTTTCTTTGCCTTAGCCTGGGTCTCCATCCCAGTCCTATCCCAAACAGACCTGACGGAGGGGGTGTGGGGGGTGGTGGAAGTGTGGTGGAGGAATTTTATTTGGAAATAATCCTAGAGAGCAGGAGTGGGGAGTAGGGCAATTATACAGGGATGGGAAAAAATCTAGTAAAGCGTGAACTATGGAGCAGGTTACACTGTGGACAAGTGAGGGCCCTTTACAATTGGATGGGATGTACCTCAAAAGTGTCCCACTGAGGGATGAGAAAGCTTAACTATTTTTCCATCAATCTTATTTAATTTGGACTGACTTTCTTACAGGCTAGAGAAATTCCCCAGACAGAGAAGCTTAGAGACAGGAGTTAACTGAATGTATAGGAAATATTTATAGTAACTGAATGTGACTTATTAGATAAAGGCCATGGGGATGGGGGGGGGGATTTCACAACATCCCCTATAGTCCTTCACTGCTCAACCTAAAAATAAGTTGAACTGTCTCTGCTTAACTCGAAGTCTTTCTTTTGCATTCATGCCACTATTGCCCCATTTCAAGTATTTGCGGTAAGCTAAATCAGTGATTCTTGGCTCTGTTAGACTGAAACTCCATTTTTTTTTTTTAAGATTTTATTTATTTATTCGACAGAGATAGAGACAGCCAGCGAGAGAGGGAACACAAGCAGGGGGAGTGGGAGAGGAAGAAGCAGGCTCCTAGCAGAGGAGCCTGATGTGGGGCTCGATCCCACAACGCCGGGATCACGCCCTGAGCCGAAGTCAGACGCCTAACTGCTGTGCCACCCAGGCGCCCCTGAAACTCCATTTTTATAACTCGCTTATATTTTGTTTTTTGATACTCGCTTTAGTCTTCTGAACAAAATTTATTGTAACCGATAACACAATTTAAAAATACTAATGTAACATACTAAGACTAACATAAAGGAAACACAAAAGGAAATGAACTTATAATAAAATGATGCATTTTTAGTACATAAGTGCTGAAGAACAACGCAGTGATGAATCATAATCAGTGACAGACTATTACAACGATGTTGACTTGGCAGCTGAAATATCATGAGCAGTGTCGCCATTGCTGACATAATTTCCAAAATTATGTACCACTTACTATACAGTTGCAAACAAAATAAAGTGCGAGTTTCTCATTCTGTACAAACTGCTTGCTTTTCTGAAAATGTTAGTGTATATTAAAATAATGTAAGAATATATTTTATAGTTTTCATAAAGCAAAATATATAGACTCAAGTAATTTCAAATAACCTTTTTTTCAAGATTTATTTATTAGACAGAGTGAGCAGGGGGAGGGGCAGAGGGAAAGAGAAAATCCTCAAGCGGACTCCCTGCTCAGTGTGGAGCCTGAGGTAGGGCTTTATCCCACAGCCCTAAGATCACGACCTGGGCTGAAATCAAAAGAGTCAGATGCTTAACCAGTGAGCCACCCACACACGTCTCAAACAACTTTTTGATCACATGAATTCGCTGCGGTACATTCAAAGTTTTCCGGGACTCAGGATCATAATCTGCGGTCTAGAATGGTCATTTTCTATGTTCAGAAGTTTCCCACTAGCACCACCCCAACCATTTGACAATCAAATATTGCAGATACCCAAAATATCCTTTCTGGGGAAATATTTCACCTGGTGAGAAGCCCTAACCTAGATTATTATAACCATGATTAATTCTGGTGTCTCTTTTTCTATTTCTGCCTAAATTCAGTGCAGCCTCCTCTAATCCACCAAAACTATCTTTGTAAAATACATCTTTATAATATCACTTCATTTTTAAATATTCTAGAGAATTTCCATATTACCCACAAAATAATACCCAAGATTTTTTTATCTTGGCATTGAATATCCTCACAAAGGTGCCTAAAATCATCAACTGAGTATTAAAACCAGATCATTCTGTTGCTACTCACCCCTACCATCCTATTACTTTACTTCTTAAAATCCAGCCTATAGTAGCAAGAATTACAAGATGGCCTCCAAGATTCGGGCCACCTGGTGTGAATGGCTTGTATAGGCAGGCAGCATCTGTGAATAAAGCAATATCAGTCCTATGATTAGGTTATTTATCAGTTGACTTCAAGTTAATAAAGGAAATTGCCCTAGTGTTCCTGACTCAATCTGAGTGCTGAAAGGGCCAGGAAGCAAGGACCAGAGAGCCCTGTCTGGCAGCCAAGAGTGATTCCTGACCAACAGCCAGCAAGAAAATGGGACTTTGAGTCTTAAAACAGGAAGCAGCTGAATTTCTGCCAGGAAAGTAAGGAAGGTCAAAGCCTGTCATTCCCTGCTTGAGCCTCTAGATGAGAATGCAACTGAATGATAGCCGATTTCAGCCTTGTGAAAGCCTAAGTGTAAAACACAGCTAAAATGGTGCCAGACTCCTGGTGCAAAAAATCAGAGAGACAATAAATAATTGCTGTTTTAAGTACTAAATTTGTAGTAATTTATTTCGTAGCCCTGGGAAACTACTATTCAAACTTACCTTACTATTTCAAGAATATCCTAGTCGGTGTCCCAGCTCTGTCTCTCAACAAACACCATTCACTTTTCCTAAAATGTTCACCCCAGTCTCACGATCTCTTTCACTTCGCGTCCGTCCATCTGATTTGGAAGAATGATTCTTAAGGTCACATTTCCTTTGTTAAATCTCTTGAAACATTGTGTTCTTGAAGCAGGAGAGCGAGGTTCTTGTCATATGGAGCCAAAGAATGAATCTCGCGGACAAAAGAGAGTGAGCCAAGCAATAGAGTTTTATTAAGCAAGGAGACAGAAAAAGCTCCCAGGAGTGAGAGGGGTCCTGACCGGGTTGCCAATGAAGGCTTTTCATCTCTGGCCTTTTATTAGGACTTTATCAGGAAACTTGCCGATGGTTAGGTGGTTAGGTCAGTGGCCTGGAACTACACATGACACTTACACATTGTGCGAGAGTTTTTGTTTCTGTGACATCTAAGATCTGTAGATATGTATTGCTAGGTCTGGTTAATCTTTACAGTGAACTTTTCCTCTGAGGCCTGGTCACTTTTCATGGTTATTTTATTTTCTGTGATTACAATATAATTATTAGAAAAAACATTTCAACTCTAGTAATTGGGAGAGGGTGTTCTAAATTTTCCTGATCTCTGTTTTGTCTCCGTGTCTGCATACCCGAAATACCGTCCAAGCCGAGTCAGGGCCTCCTATCTCTCCCTGCCTATACCTTAATCCGTTCCCTGCTCATTCTCACTGTTTTTCTTGTGTACATCCATCCCAGTGTAATCGGTTGTTTCACATTTGATGTTCTGTACTAGACCCTACCTTTTTGAGAGCAAAACCGTATAATTCCCGTATTTATAATCTTAGTGACTAGCACGTTTCTTTATCCGACACAACTATTAACAAATTAATGAAAGAAATGAGTGTTTTGGACTAGATTTTTAGTTCCAAATTTGTCTACTTTTGTCTCTCAATTTAGTGTATTGCATCTTCATTATTCAATATTATAAAAATGATGGTGCCTTGCTTATTAAATTCAGTGATCTTTTAGGTTTAGGTTATAAATTTAATGGATAGTTATATAGGCACGGAAGCAGTTATATGTCTTATTTTTAGTTGGAGTTTGCTATGGAAAATCTTGATAAAAGGACCTAAAGGAAAAAAAAAATTCAGAGCATGGCACAATGGCTAGGAAGGTACTGGTGTTAAAGAGTGGTTAAAGAGTGTTCTTTTCTCTTATTGGAATCAACCAGGAGATTCCATTTTGCAGTATTTCAGAACTATTTTAGAGTATATTGTGAAGTGAGACCCTTTATTATCAACTGTCTTTTTAGGATGCTCAGTCCTTACTTCTGGCATAGGCACACACAAGTGAAGATCGTTCTCTGTATCCCTTCTTCACTCCTATGAGTGAACATCTTCCTACCTTGTTCCTTATATTTTCCTACCTTATACCTAGTGTCTTCATCATTTTCGTCTTCCTACCTTGTTCCTAGTATTTTCATCTTCTCTCTGCTTTGTGGTCCCTCGCTCTATGTTTTGTTTCCTATAGTGGGTCTTGGTTTTATATGTGTTTATTTTTGTTTAATTTCTTTATCCTAATTCATTGGCTTTTTCTCTTATCTTTCTAACCTTCTTTCTTTCTACAGTTATTAACAAGTCCATGTCTAAGTATACCTTTAGGAGCATAAATGCTATTATAAACTACCTCAAGAGCCGTAAATGCATTTCCTTTTATTCATATAAACACCATGCCTTACAACATTGTATAATAAAAGGCGACTTGTGACTTACTAGTATCAATATCAAGATCATTGAGCCAGCCAAGTTGAAATCGAATAGTAAAACTTCAGAGTTGGAGGGACCTTAAAGATTATTTAATAATGCAGATCCTGCATTTGCATATAGATAAGGGAACAGATAAGGTCAGTAGAAGCTGAATTACTTGTGTGAGGTAACATAATTATTCTGAAGCAGAAAAAAACCCTCTGGTCTTTGATCTGTTCTTGTAGAGCTTTTTCCAATGCATCTCACTGCTTCTGTTGGCCTGGCACTCAGGAGATCCTCTTAAAAGTAATCAGATATCAAAAATACTAGAAAATTCTAATATAGCAATTATTATGTACCAGGGAGTATTAAAGAAGAGAAGTAATCTAGAAATACAAGTGTATGATATACATTTGCTCATAGAATGTAATTGTAGCCATAGAGAATGAACTATATTAAGGAAATTGGCATAGAGTTGAGCTTTGAATAACTCTAATAATAGGAAGGATAAAAATAAAAGAATAAAAATAATACTGTGAGGCACAGAATGTTTCCAGATAGAAAATCCAGAAAGGATAAAGGGAGGAAAGTCTTTCAACAAAGAGAAAATAAAATGAATAAGAAGTGAAAAATGTCCATTATGTTTGTTAGATTTCATACATGGTTGTCATTTTTGTCATTATAAAGAGTGATTTCTGTAGATTGATGGAGCAAACTGTAGATGGAAGTTATTAGGGGAGTTCTTATGAGGTGACCATAAGGATATAGTGACAAAACCCTTTGCTTGGGCAAACTTTACTCAGGCTTCTGAATTTTCTTTTTGGCATTGTGCACTGCCTTTTAAAATTCAGGTTTAGCAAGAATTCTTGCTCGGTTTAGTTGGAACTTTCACCCTTGATATCTGATCAGGTGCCATTATCCTCCAGGTGATATCTGACCACCCTGGCCTGTCTTTAGCAAGAATGCTTTTACGTTTATTTAGCCAAAGTCGCCCCAACCCCTGATGTTTCCTCTTAGTAATTTTCCATCCACTGACACCCCCCCCCCCCACACCGCCCTGTTCTTTAGCTACAAATTGACACTTGCCCTCCCTGTCCTCAGAGTTGAGCCCGGTCTCTCCCTCACACTGCAAAACTTCTTGGCAGTGTTCCCTGCGACTATTCCCATCGTGCCTACCTCCTTGAATAAGTCTTCCTTACCATGTTTTAACAAGTGTCCTTCACTATTTTTGTTCTGTAATAATAGGTAATAAAGAGGACTATTTTTCAAAAAAAATTCCTATGAAATGGTAGGGTCGTAGACTACTCAAAGAGAAAAGTAAAGAGGTATTTGATTTTTAGTCGTGTAAATAGTAAAGGGAAGATAAGATTTAAATGGGAAATTAAGAATGTGTATGAGAGATCAGGGAAACTCAATGGCTATAAATCTCCCAGAAGGTCAGAGGACCTGCCTGGGAGCCAGCCACCAAGAAGTAGAGAACTGTGCAGGTGCCCATGAGTGCGGACTGAGAAAGCTGAGGTGTTTCTATTGTGAGGATTCTGTTTTCTCAGGGAAGCAGGGGAGGTGGAGAGAAAGAGGAAGGAAGAAGGATCAGAGTCTGGGAATTGCAAAAGAATAAGTGGAGGAGTCAGTTATAATATATAACAAGTTTGGGACAAAACCAATATTAGCATATGAGTCTCCTGATTTGACATACAAGTAATATTACAGTTTCCCTCAAATAGATACTAAACTTAAATATGAAGTAAAAAATAAGTGAATGTCTTAGAAGATATTGATATGCCATTTGTTTAATATGTATGATGAGGCCTTATAGGGGTAAACATTTTATACGAGAGATGTCTTACATAAGAGGAAACCCTAAAATATACGTATCATTCATATTCGCTTTACCAAATGAAAGAAGATAATTCTATTTATCTAAAAGATTTTTTCAAACTTATATTTGACACGTTCAAAGAGATAGTAAAGACCTTTAAAGTTATAGAATAGCAAAGCTTAAAGTCCTAATTTCCATTTTAGACAGATGTTTGAGTTATACAGCTAATGGGAGGATATCCAGTTATATCAAATATGGGCTAATTGACTCATGTCAGTTTGTAATCCCTTCAGCAGGGTATGAGAATGCCTGTCCCATTTGATTCTCGCTAATCATATTAATATTTGTAAACTTTATTTTTTAAAAGGTGATAAAAATTAATATGAAGAGTAAATTGATGTATTGATTTGACTTTTTGAGTTTGAATACTCTTTTGCTGTGTATTTCTTCTTTTCTGAATATGTATGTACTACGCATCCCATTTGTCTCTTGAGTTTTGACCATCTTCCAATTGATTTCCAAGAAGTTTTATTATACTATTTTTCCCTTGTCCTTTATTAGACTCAATTATTTTTCCCCAAATATACTGGTTAATAGTACTGCTTTTTTTTTAGCCAAGTTGCCCAAGAATTTTGGGGTAATTTGAACCAATTTATCAGCATTGTTTATTGATAACAGTGAGATTCATGAGTTGCACCTGGTCCTTGTAAGTTTCCCAGAGGGCTTGCTTTTGGAGCTGGTTACATAGAAACAATATGCCAAGTGACCAGCAGGGTACAAAGAGTCCTGTCCTGGTTCCAGGATGTTACATGCCCATGCCAGTGATTCTTGATTTGAGAGAGAAAAACATCTGTCCAACCTTTACAGAAATAAGGCAATTGGGAATCCCACCAGGTCAGTTCAAACTTCTCATTATGAGGCAGCCTTTGGTTTTGATTCATGTCCTTCCATTAATACTACTGTTATTTCATGTTTTTAATGCAATAAACTGTATGTTTGTAAACAATGTTGCTTTGGTTCTGTGAGTCTTACTTGGCAACTGAACTCTGTTTCAAACTGTCAGAATTACTACAGATTAATTTAAGAACTTAATTTTGATATGTCAAAATTATTTATATTTTTATTTTTGATTTATTTCCTAGACATTAATCTGATGTAACTGAAAGAGGAACTTGCTGCTCCCATGCACTTACCCTTAAGGTGTTAAAGTGTTGATTGTACTTAAGGATTATACATTGCCTGTTTTCAGGTGACTAATGGTGAGAAAATAGTGCCTCTTCTAGGAATTTGTTTAGCCTAAGGTGCCTTACTTTAATTCCACTGAACAGAGATAATTATGAAAATATGCCTTTGAGTAGCTAAGTTTCAGATATTAACAGTTATATATTCCAAAAGCAATCTTATTTCTTAGCATTTATGTCTTACTCTGTTAGCTGGAAGATAAAGCGCAATGATAAAAAGTTGTCTTCTCCAAGGGTCCAGTGGCTAAAATAAATAATAAGGAGCAGTTAAGAAATATTTTAAATGGCAGATGATGGTAGTAACTCTTATGTATTCAGAGCTCGCTTTTCTCTGGACCCCATACAAGCATCATCTCAATTAATACTCCCAGTTAAATATGGCATAGCGTTCACATATTGTAGATGAAAAAAGAAATGGGTTTAGAGAGGCTAAATGACTGCCACAATTTTACCCAGATAGAGAAGGTAGAGCACCACCTCAAATAAGCAATTTGATTCCAGAAGCTTAACTCTTAGGTATTCTTTATTTAATGCGGGCTTATAATTTTTCAGGTATTCTAATGTCACTGGAATTACTGAATGAATCGCTCATTGAATTTTCATGATAACCCTATGAGGTAGATGGTATTATTATCTCATTTTACAAATGACAAAACTCCACATTTTCAGAATATGGAGGAACTAAGATTTAAATCTAGATTCCAGAGTCTCATCTCCTAAATATTAAGCTATGCTGCTTCCCATAGGCTCTACTGGCCAGTAAATAGTAACTCACTTTATTGAACATTCTCTGTATACTCAGCACAACATTAAAAGCTTTTCTGTCACATATTGAGAATGTTAAAAAAAATACTCTTTTTTATTGGAGGATTTTATGGGAGGACACAGAAACAAAATTATAGTTAATGCTCATAAATAAGAATGTGTGCTCCCTAGTTATTTCCTATAATTCTTGTTCTTCTAGTGATTTGATATGCTGAAGGAGGCAGAAATTTATAAGCATAATTATAGTACACACAAGAATGTGATAAGTGCTCAAAGATGGTTATGAGGACAGAGGGGAAAGTGATTAATTCAATTTTTGAAGGGTGGTAATGGAAATGCTACATAAACACTTTAAAGCTGTCCCTTGAAGGAGGAACAGGATTTGTCTCTGTACTCTCTGTGAGGTACTCTCTTGATCTAAGACATAAAGACCAGAAATTATAGGTAATGATGAGCAATCTTTTGCAGTTGAACTTTGTACTATTAAGCACTTATGTGTGAAAATAAGGGGCAAGGATTTAATAATATGTTGAAAGAAACAAACATATTTTAATAATTTCAGTCAGACAGACTTGTTTGGTATTTTAAATAATCTATCCAATTTATCTGAAAACTCTGAGATAGATGTTATGATTTTCATTTTGCAGATGAAGAAACCGAGCCATGGTTATGTTTCCTGCCCAACATGATACAATTTTAAATGATGATTCAGTCTTCAAAGATAAGCCCATCTGTTTCCAAAACACACATACTATCAACTACACATTAATGTCCACTCTGATTATACAGGGCAAGTTAAATAGTTTGAACCTCTGTAGGTAATGATATAGATGATAGGTAGGTAGGTAGGTAGGTAGGTAGGTAGGTAGGTAGGTAGATGATAGATAGATAAAGTTAGAGATATAGGTATAGAGATGGCAGGACATGATTCAAGACAGAATTTTCTCAGTTAATTAACACAAGAAAATAAATGGATTCAAATTTTTCATTCAGAAAATTGAACACAACAAATAACTTTAAACAAATCATTGAAAAAAATTATCAATAGCATGAGCTGCACATAGCAACATTCTTTTCAAACATAAATTCATGATAGTCAATGCCAGGCTTGATGATTAAAACATACTGTGCTCTACATACAAGGATAAAAGCAGATTAATTGAATTGTGTTGTATACTTAAATTACATGTTCTAGTTGATCTATTCAACTGGTTACTATCTTATGTCTTCTTTTTAACTAATGACATAAAATTTCATGGTGCTTGTTCATTGGCAGATAATCTTGGGGAAAGGCATGTGTGGGTAAATTAGAATGTAACATATTTTGGACTTTAATTCCTTATTATTAAGGACTTAATTAGTGGTTAAATATCATTAGAAATAAAGTGTTGAGTATATATTCACAAGGATGCATTTCAGAAGAAATACAAATGAATATGAAGTTTTTGTTTTGTTTTTGTTTTGTTTTGTTTACAACAATGGCCATTGTATTCTTTGGCTGATGCTGTATTGCTTCTCTTTTCCTCTGAATCTGATTTTTTTAACAATTTTTATTTAAATTCAATTTAGTTAACTTATAGTGTATTATTGGTTTCAGAGGTAGAATTTAATGACACATCAGTTGCATATAACACCCAGTGCTCATTACATCAAGTGCCCTCCTTAATGCTCATCACCCAGCCCCCCCAACCCCCCACCCTCCTCTTCTCCAGCAACCCTCAGTTTGTTTACTGCAGTTAAGAGTCTTTTATGGTTTGCTTACCTCTCTGTTTATATCTTATTTTATTTTTTTGAAAAAACCACTGCTTATACTATATTGGTCCATGTGATTTTGAGTGATGTTCATGTCACCTACTACATTCCTCAGGTAGACTCATGACCCAGACTTCGTCTGAGCCTCTCCTTACCCTTGCTCTAGGATGCAGATTATTTTCTTTAATGATCTTTCCAGGATCTTTTTTGGTATTAACCGCAGATACATTCTGTCTATCTGAAATTTAGGTCATGACAGAACAATGGAGATGTAGACATATTTCTTGATGACTGCTTATAGAGATGCCTAGACAATGCAGTCAACATTGACGAGGCTACTATCAAGAGAAAGAGAAAATTGTGTGTTGTCCTACCATAGTTTGAGGCCCTGACTCTATCAATGTCTGCAGCTTTTCATGGATATGAGTCAATAAATGCCTGCCTACTGCCTTTTCTTCTTTCCTTTCTCTCTTCCTCTCTTTTGCTTTTTATATATATTATATTTAAGTTATTCTAGGATGAGGTGTCTGTCAATATTATAGAGTTCTTTAGAGTAAATTAAGTGACTTAAAAAATTAAGTCTCATTTTAGGGCACAGACCCCAGTCACTCTGCTTCAAAAGTCTTTTGACTCTGTGTGTAACCATTTAAAATACAAATTGCCAAAACAGAATTTTAATAAGTTAGTCTGTGACACGTGGGGCCTATTGCTTGACGTGGAGGTCACCTGGTTTGGGATTTAGCCATTTCCTTCCATGTGGTTTAAAGTATAGCAGTGCCAAAGGAAAGAAAGACTACACCTCAAGAAATTGGGAAGAGATATTCTACAGGAAACAGATTTCCAGTCAAATATATGAGCATATGTCATAATTGTCATAATAAGCAAGAGGAGGAAATTGGGTATCATTACACAATGAAGTATTCATATTTTTAATACACAACCACAGATTGACAGCTGATTTAGGGGGGAAATGTATGTTTTATCTGTGGAAAGACTTAAGGACAGATAATCTATTCAAATTATTCTAATTAGAGACATTGTGAAAAGGAAACTTGGCTAAAGGATTCTGAAAAACAAATCTGGGAAATCAGTGTTGTAGTTTCAGAGCCAGAAACTATTAAGTGATTAAGAGGATGAAGGGTGATATAGAATGTCGCTTTCTAGAAGTATCACGGATTAAAGACACTGAAAAACCTTCCATTGAAACCAACTAAAATACATAGAATAAAATATTTTAAATAGTATTTCAAATTTAATGCAGAACTGACCAAAAGTAGCAAATCCTCAGAGGCCAAAAATAAAGTGAAGCTGAAAGACATGTGGACAGATAAACACTAAAGCCGGTTCATGATCTAATGTTACGTTTTGAACCCTGATGGACTTTTGCTTTAAGTATTTCAAAGGACACTGGAGCTAGAAATAAAGATGAAGGCTTACCTGAGGCAGCAAAGGTCAAAGGGCATCTAAGATAAGCTTGGGATGCCAAAGACCTTCAGCCACGTAATAAATGCGAATGAAAGATAAACTTTAACCTGTAAGTGTAGAGGATTAACATGGAAGTAACTGAAATTTTACTGTCAAAAACTTTCAAGCAAACAATTTATTTTAGAGGAATGACATCACCAAGATGAAGTAGGAGACCCCAGCCTCTGTCCCCCAGCAAAGATCAACAATTAAATAGCTATCCACAAAAAGCAAATGGCACTGAGGAGCTTAAGGAATCCACTTAAGAAACTTTGGCAACACAGTGGAATAAAAAACCTTAGAATAGCCACTCAAAAAAGGAAGAAAGGACAGTTTCATTTTGCTGGTGTCATCCCATCCTCTAGGCCAAACTGCCCTGTAGCAAGAAGAATCTTTCCAGCTAGAAAGAGTCCCCTCACTAGGAAAGGAAGAATGGGGTGAATGACCAGCTTCACCGGCCTCTCAGGGCATCGTACAAAGAACCTGCTTCAGTTTCACCCTGCCCAAAGCCCAGCAAATCTGAGACATAATGGAAGTAGCTAGCACAAAAAAGAAGAGCAGTGACTACCGATACCAGCTACATAGCTTTTTTTTTTAAGATTATTTATTTGTTTATTTGACAGAGAGGGAGACAATCAGTGAGAGAGGGAACACAAGCAGGGGGAGTGGGAGAGGAAGAAGCAGGCTCCCAGCGGAGAGCAGCGAGCCCGATGCAGGGCTTGATCCCAGGACTCTGGGATCACACCCTGAGCTGAAGGCAGACGCTTAATGACTGAGCCCCCCAGCCGCCCCCCAGCTACATAGCTTTAAACCAACCTTGATTCCCACTGACCTCTTCAGATAGCCCAGCAGCTTTTACTACTTAAGAACCAATGGCCAGCAAAGCTGCTACTGACCCCTTGAAGATTTGAATAGATTTTACCCCACGTGTATTCGTGTTTGAAGATGTCAGCCATCTGAGTCCCTGTCCACTCCCGCTGCTCCCGCTAGATCCTAGGATCTGTACCAGCACCCATCTCAGGCCTCTGTGGTTGTGTGAGTGCAAGGCATCAGCCTAGACCATTGCGACTGACCTCCACCACTGGGAGTGCACTTAGGACTAACCCATCCAAACTACACACTTACATACCACTGGGCTGAGTCTCTTCACCATCTTCTGCCATGTGCACACTTGTGGTGTCATTATGCAGCCACGGTAGTGCATACCAGCATCCAAGGCCTTGGTAGCTGTCATTGCACACACAGTTGACTCACTCTCTCTGTTCCTGACCCCTACCACCACATGTATGTCTGAAACTGATCCTGCCACTACACAGGCACCTACTACTGGTCTCCGCAGCCAAAGGTGTACACGCCATCCTGCTCTGACTACCACCGCTACCTGCTCTGACTACCACCGCTACCTACTCTGGTCCCTAGCTGCTGGACCTTGGGGTATAGCTGGGGAATCCAGTAGCATTGCAGCCACTGTGGACTCTCTGCAGCACTTGCAAGGACCACACAGTTGTTCATTTTATAGACTCCAGTGGCCTGAGCCAACAAGACTTCACATCCCCCCAGGATGCAGAGCTGCTATACACTCCTGCACTTGGTACCTCGTGCCTGGTGCCACTAGACCTGGGGTCACAAAACACGCCAGCATGCTCCCATCTGTTGGTGAAGGTCTTTCCTTACTGAAGTCCCTAACGTCTGGAAGAGGAGACTGTTTCTTCAAATGTGCAGTTGCTTATGCAAGACTACAGGGATCAGAAAAATCAGGGAAACTTAACTCCACCGAAAGAACACAGTAAACTTAAAGGAACTAACACAAACGAAATGGCGATACAAGAATTGCACAACAAATAATTCAAAGTAATTGTTCTAAAGATGTTCAGAGAGCTACATGAGAAAACAGATAAATGATTTAACGAAATAAGGAGAAAATAGAACAAGGGAAGACCAACAAAGAGACAGGAAACAATTTAACCGGGGGACTGAAAGATGTATAAATCAAAAATTATAAGACATTAAAAAACAAAAAAAACTATAGGACATTGATGAAATAAATTGGAAAAGATACAGATAAATGGTAAGATATCCTATATTCATAAATTAAAAGAGTTAATATTGTTAAAATGTCCATACTACAAAGAGCCACCTATATATTTAATGCATTCCCTATCAAAATTCCAGTGACATTATTCACAGAACTAGAAAAACAATCCTAAAATTTGCACAGAACCACAAAGGACCCTGAAAAACCAAAGTAATTTTGAGAAAGAACAAAACTAGAAGCAACACACTTCCTGATTGTAAACTATATTACAAAGCTATATTAATAAAGATATAAATAAATCTTTATATTTTTATGGGGAATATAATGTTAAAAAACATATGCTGAGTTTAGAATGAGAATGTCTAGAGTGGGTGAGTAGGTAGGTCAGTAGATAGACAGACAGACAGACATAGATCCAGACTTAATAAAGAGAATGTGAAAGAGCACGGTCAAAAGTTAGTAACAATTCACTGATTAACACCAATAAATAGTTTAAAGCAATTCATACTTACATATATGATAGAAAATTGAAACATACTAAAAACAAAACCAAGGTGCTGCCAGAAAAAGAAAACAATAACAAAAACAAAACACAAAGTGTAAGTGAAAGATAACTACTGACATCTCATTATTAATTGACATCTCATTAGCTAATGAGATCTCATTAGCCAGATGATAATCACAGGGTACAGAATATAAGAAATTGTCTTCCATGCACCCCCCATGTATAACCAAATTGCTAATTGAAAATGATTCAACTTTTCATTTTTGTTCTTTCTCTTAGCAATACTTACAGACATATAAGACGGAGATTTAAAAAAAATAATTTTAAAAGACCGTTTAAGGCTAATTTTTATTTTTATGTAATGTGATTTACTGACTTATGGAACTTTAGGATACAACTAAATTTTAGTTCTTTCCAAAGAATGAAGAGTTTGAGAAATGGAGAAAATATATAGCCCTTGGCTCTTTATACTGCTGTCTGTATTAATAGCAGGAAAGGTTATTTTTCAATTATTCTCTTATGTCTTCATTTACATTATAGATATTATATCTCCTATAACTTGTATATAATTCCACTTACACTTGAAATGAAATAAAGAATTACTGAGTACCTACCATTTTCTAGGTACTGTGTAGGGAGTAGTTTTTGATATTGCGAAATAGAGTTAAATAATAAAACCTTACCATGTTGTTAGCAAAACAAAGGGTCACAACTAAAATATAGTCAGATAGGTATTTCAATAAAACATTGCACTGGTATTTATCTTTTCCCCAGAGAAATAAGGTATTACTTGAAGGAATTGTGCATTGAGACCCTCCATGATTGAAGTATCAAACACATACTAAGAAGGGTGACTTGAAAAAGTATAGCATTTTAGAGAGATGGAATTATTTTAATATAATTAGGGTTAAGTTCCAAGTGGAAAATATTATAGGTAATGAATTTCAGTGGTCTCTAGCTTCCAGATCATGAAGGACTACTCTAAAGTATGAAGGGGATATTAGTATTTATTTTCAGTGTAAAAGAGCAATATACAATGGATTCTGAAACAAAAATTATAAGATAAAAATGTTTTCTTTTACATCTTTTACTCCTGAAACAACATAAAGCATAGCAGGAACAAAGCTATCCCTCAGAAAGCTGTTGCAGAAATCCGAGGAAGACGTTAAAGGCATACAGATTAACATTCTGCTCCTAGGTGGCCATACTTGTCCTTTTAAAATAATTTACTTGCATGATGTAAAATTTTAGTTTTCTCACATAAGGAAAACTGTTCCACATGATTTCCTCTTTAAACTCATTACCTCTTGCTCATTCTGATACTCTCTTTATTTCCTGTATTTTCCTGATTTTTGGACTCTTTTTTGGTCCCATTTTTATTTTTATTTTATTTTTTTTATTTTTTAAAAAGATTTTATTTATTTATTAGAGACACAGCCAGTGAGAGAGGGAACACAAGTAGAGGGAGTGGAAGAGGAAGAAGCAGGCTCCCAGCAGAGCAGGGAGCCTGATGTGGGGCTTGATCACAGAACCCTGGGATCACGCCCTGAGCCAAAGGCAGACGCTTACTGACTGAGCCACCCAGGCGCCCCAGTTTGGTCCCATTTTTAAATCTCCTTTTATTTATATCATCTTTGTGTTTGGTTGCAATTTTATTCAATATCCTAGGATTTTATTTGTATGACACTTTAATAAATGACCTTGCCCCAGCACTCACAGCCATACATAGCTAAAGCTAATAAATTGCACTGGATTACTGTATTTTAACATCAGGCTCTCTGGGCTCTATGGAATAAATTCATCATTCATTACCTTGATGGTCCTGCATTAAAGGAGCATCCTACAGTAGTGAAGAAATGGGAAAATTGGGCATTATAACTGAGGCATGACTTAGACCATAAGGATTTAGGAGTTAGAGATGGAAATGATTCCTTATCTTCTGGCTTTGGTCCATTGGATGATGTCGATTTCATTCTCTGAATAGAGAATGTAGAATATAAATGGGGAGAGGGGCCCCTGGGTGTCATAGTTAGTTAAGCTTCTACCTCTTGATTTTGACTCAGGTCGTCATCTCAGGGTCATGAGATGAAGCCCCACAACCCAGAGTCTACTTAAGACTCTCCCTTTCCTACTGCCCTCTCCCCTGCTCAAATAAATATATAAATCTTAAAAAAAAAAAGTATATAGATGGAGAGAGAGTATAATATCTGCTTTCAATTTGTTAATTTCAAGGTACAGAGCAGGTGATATAGAGGTCAAGATATAATTTAGATTTCATGATAGTGATATGGAAATATTCAAAATATAGTTGGTAGCTGAAGTCACTGAAGTGAGATTTCCTAGGATGTATATAAGAGTAAAAAAGGGAAGAAAAAAAAAGGCAGAAAGGAGGAAGTAGGAGAAGAATGAAAAGTAAAGATGGCTTGAGAGCAAGAAATAGGACAGAATAAAAAACAGAATAGGGACGCCTGGGTGGCACAGCGGTTAAGCGTCTGCCTTCCGCTCAGGGCGTGATCCCGGCATTATGGGATCGAGTCCCACATCAGGCTCCTCCGCTGGGAGACTGCTTCTTCCTCTCCCACTCCCCCTGCTTGTGTTCCCTCTCTCGCTGGCTGTCTCTATCTCTGTCGAATGAATAAATAAATAAAATCTTTAAAAAAAAAAACCCAAAAAACAAAATAGAACTGGTACCATGAATAAAGTCCTTAAAATAACAGTTTTCTAGAGAAAGAGATATCTGTGAACTTTATGTACATCTTTGCAAGAAAATTCTTTCCTACTCAAGCATTTACCTTTTCAGGAAGAGAAAACAAATGGGGCAGAGTAGGTGGGGGTGGGAAGAGAGACAGAAGGGTTAAAAAGATTGGTGTCCTAGAAGAAAAGGAAAAGTAATGAAAACAAGAGAGTTTGTGTACACCACTCCAGAAATCCCAGGTCACAAAACAGTCGAAGTGTCGTGTTCCACAACAAGGATATCACAGTGTCTTAACACCTGCCCCCACCACATTGATTTTTTTTTTAATTTTGGAAGTCAATTGATTTTATTTGGTTGAGAATAGAGATAGTGAATATCTTAAAAATAAATATTTCTCTCAAGAAGGTAAACATATAAGGGAAAAGAATGAAAAATAACAAAATTTAAAAAGGATGTATGTCCAAGTAGTTTTCGTTTGCCTATTTATTTGCTTTTTTTCGATTTTAAGAAGGAAAACAAGGGAATAACTTAAATGATGAATGATAGCAGTCTGTAGAGACATTTGATGGAATGTTGTTACTTGTCTTAAGTGTGTGCTTTAAATATACTCTCTAGGAATATTAAAGAAAATAAAAGTCCGTAATTTTTGTTAGCGTAAACTACATGAAGTAATTAGTTCCCCTCCCACTCCATCCTCCATGAATTAAATGGAATTAAAATAGATATAAAACTGTAAATTATTTGAATTTTAAGCAAATAATTACGAAGTTGCCATGAATGGCCTGTTAGAAATTAAAACAACACAGATACTGCTAAATTTATGAACCTGTTCTCTCTCCAGGGAGCATTTCATAAGCTTCTATGCAGAATTTTCAGCTTTAGATTCTGCTGCCTTATAGTGTATAAGGCAAGTGTGGGAAAAGAGGAAACTTCTAGTGCTAAGAAGTTGTTTATAGCATGAAAGTTAACTGGCTTCTGATTTGAGGCCTAGAGATTAATATTGCTCAAAAAGATGCATGTAGCTAACGATACTAATAGATATCAAAGGCAGTACTTCATTAATTCAAAACATACATATATATTTAGTAGGAAAGGGTTTGGCATATATGGGGGTTCAATAATATTTGTTTTAATGAAATAATTTTACCATTGTGAAGGTAAATTGCGGGACTTTTTTTCTATTTAATGCACAAACATTTTAATCAGTACTTACTGTAGACAAACTTTTTTGGGGGTATGATAAAGAACATATATTGAAATATTAATACTTTGGGATAATGGTAATGAACATTCAGATCACAAACTTCTTCCTGAAAAGAAAAATTTGTAAGTCAGAGCAGTTAGAATATAGATTTACTTGATTAGATAACAGTCTATCTGCCTCAGCCTGTCTTGTTTGTTCTTTGTCTGATATTGTTTTTTGCCTTTAAAAAAAAAAAAAAAAGACTTTTTTTTTAGAGGAATTTAAATTTCACAGCAAAATTGGGGGAATGGTATAGAGATTCCCTGTATACTTCCTATCTCTGCACATGCACAGCTTTTCCCATTATCAGTATCCCCCAAGAATAGTTATTTGTTATGATTGATGAACTTACAGAGACACATCATAATCACATGTAGTTTACAGCAGGGTTCACTCTTGGTGTTGTGTATTCTGTGAGCTTAGACAAATAAATAATAACTTGTATCCACTATTATGATACTTTACAGAGTATTTTCGCTGCTGTAAATAATCCTTTGTACTCCACCTATTCATCCCCCAGCGCCCGCTTACGTAACCTCTGGCAGTCACTGATCTTTTTACTCTCTGCTTCGTTTTGGCGCAGAAGATAATCCTCATCCCTGTGAAAGGAACACTTAGTGGTTTCATGGACTAATATAGTTCAGACCCAAGGTTGAGAATCTATGGTTCTTACCCTTGTATTATTAAAAATAAATAGACCTATTTATGATATAGGATTAACCCCCATACTTTAATGAAAGAAATACATAGACTAGTACATAAAATTTTATGCTAATAGAAGCAGTTGTAAGCTTGGGCCAGAAGGAATCAATGCAGTTCTCTACAAATTTCTACCATTGTTTCATTCCAAACAGGTGGTTGATCTGATATGAATTCTTGAATTTCCGAATTCCCTCTAGAGTTGTGCAGCTCTGTTTTACTTAATTGAATAATTGTGGCAGCAATGATGAGCATTATAATATATTTAGGGGAAAGCTCAGGGAAATATAAAAACTTAAGAGCAGTGGTAACTTACCTTTTCATTTATAAAATTTTATAAAAATGAAGTATGGAAAAATAGTTATTGCTAAATAATTTTTCAAGTAAATATGCAAAATGCTAGTCCCTATCACTACTGGGGTTTGGTTTTGAATATGAAGATAAAACATATGCATACCTAGTTAGAAATTATATATTTTGTGCAATATACTTGGCAAGGTATCCTGATATGGGTATATTTTACATGAAGTATATAGGAGTAAGTGATTCCTTAATAATTTCAGTTGTTTTGGTAGATTAGGTAATGTATAAACTTGATTGGTTAAAATCAAGGACAGAAAGAATCAAAATAATTCTGAAAGCATGAGTCACTACAGGCGTCGGAAGAAAAGAATGATCACTTAAAAATAGGTTTATGAAATATGTGGCATGTATTTGTCATAAAGTTGAGATATTATCTCATCATTTAAAGGGTACCTACTGCCAAAGGAGCATGCAAATAGTCATATACACTTTATGGAAAATTAAGTACCAAAAAAAATGGTTTGGGACAATATACATTAAAAATATATCAACTCAAACTTTTAAGTTAGAATATTTTATGGAACTAAAACTTAAAGCAAACATCACAATTTAGTTGAGGCAGCTGAACAACCCCATTTCTATTGGGAGTGACCTGATATATTCACTGTGGAGAAATTTGTAAAGATAAGTTTCTGATTAAAATTATTTGATTTTCGATTTTATTCTCAGTATCACTTACCTAAACACATTGCAGTTGAACAGCAACGGTTATAACTCAGATAAAAGCCATTGTAGTTTCAGTTTTTCTTTTGGGTGTCTTCCAAATTCTTCCTCCTAAGTCATCATTGATACACCGTTTTAAATTGATGCTTTCTGCTGGTCAAACACATGTATGAGATTCCACAGGTAAATGGAACCTACCCACTTACTTCTTTTATCTGCATAGTCATTGTGTACTGAAGTTGTTTCCTGCCTTTTTTTTTTAATAACTTTTTAAGTCACTAAATGAATGTAGCAACTCGAAACAAAGCATTTGATACAGTTTAATTTTATTTTAAAATATATAACCCACCAAGATTTTTCTACAAAAGGTGAAGGATTCAGTTTTGCTGTATCCAGCAGTTGTTATGTTCCAGAGATTAGATACAGTAGTTGCAGTGGAAATAACTGAATTAATTCAGTTAAAATAGACGATAATATCAATTGTAGCTTCTAACCTCATTGTGTTTCTAGGGAAAACAATATGATTCCTCCTTTTAAAAATTTTTGGTGGAAACTTAAATCACCCTCATTAAATATGTATTATTGCCACTTAACACATTTATTAAAGAAAAAGATGCTAAAATAGGTCTTGATTTTTTTGTAAGATGGGAATATGATGGTAGAAAAAAATGTGGCGTTAATAAAAGTACTGTGACATTTATTTAAAAAGTTGAAACACGCACTTTCCTGTATAAGACTCTGAAGGAGATTCACTTCGCCTCAAATGGGGTGATTTGCATTTATCTCTGTTGGCTTTATGAATATCGCATGATTTCTCTGTCTTTCATTGGTGTTTTTTCTTTAAATTGTATGCCTACAGTTTTTAGGAAACAATTGTGAGAAGGAAGTAAAATTCATAGTAAACTAAAGCAAAACCGGTTTTAATATGGATTTTAACATTTAATCTTTTGAACTACTGTTAAATGACAGAATGAATCCGTGATACTCTACATTTATTTTAATAAACATTAGTTTTAATTAGTAAAGCTTGATTTACTTAAATCAAGGGACACCTGGATGGCTCGCTGGTTTAAGCATCTGACTGGATATTGGCTCAGGTCATGATCTCAAGGTCATGAGATTGAGCCCCACATTGGGAACTGCACTGGGCATGGAGCCTGCTTAAGATTCTCTCTGTCCCTCTCCCTCTGCCCTCCCCCGCAAACCACGCTCAATCTCCTGGCATGTGTGCACGTGTGGGGGCTCTCTCTCTCTCAGAAATAAAAAAGAATGAGGGGCGTCTGGGTGGCTCAGTCGTTAAGTGTCTGCCTTTGGCTCAGGGCATGATCCCGGCGTTCTGGGATCGAGCCCCACATCTGGCTCCTCCGCTATGAGCCTGCTTCTTCCTCTCCCGCTCCCCTGCCTGTGTTCCCTCTCTCGCTGGCTGTCTCTCTGTCAAATAAATAAATAAAATCTTTAAAAAAAAAAAAAAGAAAAGAAATAAAAAAGAATGAAAAGAAAAGAAAAAAAAGAAAAATGAGTTGCCTCAGGCAATAGAGGGACCAATTAGAGGACTTCATGGCGAAAACTATCAAGTGTGTCTTGTTTTATCTTCTTTGTATAAACATATTCTTAGAATAGTAAACCAAATATGGTAAACCATAAATAGTAAACCAAAACCTTTGGCTTTGTTAGGCACTTTTGTTTTAAGTTAGAATCATTTTCTGAAAACATTCAATGTCATGAAAGACAGGTGTGGAAAAAAATATTGTGGTAACGTTCTCTCTGGGTAAACTTCCTTCTGCTGCTATTTCATTATCCATTATCTTAAAAATCAGATTCTATGTAATTTAATTAGTACAAACTCTTTTCTGGTATTATGAAGCAATATTCATACACTATTAAAGAAAATCTTCCAAGCTCATGACTTTCTAATGTTTGTGATATTAGGGCTTAAAAATAACATGTCCTAACCAAATGGTTACATAATTGTGTCAAATACCTTCTAGAATGATCTTTCTGTTCAGAATAAACTAAGTGACTCTATAATGTGAAAAGTAGTTTTTCTCCAATGTTGCTGTCCCTAAGTTGGTGTCTTGAGGAGTAGCAAGGTTAAAGGTTACAGTGACATCATTGTCTACACATGTAGAAATAAAAATGTTTCTGATAAAGAAATATATTTAAGAAGAATAATCAGTTAAGTTGATTTTAGTTGAAGTGGGATGCAGTTTTTTTAGTGTCTATAATATTTTAAGCTCAGAAGTATGCATTATGCAGTAATGTTGTATTAAACTACAATGAAGAATTATAATTCCTTTGAGAATGTCCTTCTGAAATGCACCTGGTCATTTGTGTTCTTGATATGAGGAAGGCAATTTTATAGAGCCTCTCATAAACCAAAGCTTTCTCCAAGAGTACATAAATATTTTAATGTTTTTCTCTTATCTAATATTATCTAGAACAAGTTTGTGCAGTATTTGGTATTTTTATAACAAGATAAATAACTTATCTCAGTGGTTCTAAAGTAGTTGTGTCTGTCTGCTTTCATAATGAAACAGAATGTTCCCACTTTCTATTTATAAAATTTTGAGAATTCCAAGAATTCCCTAAGTAGAATAGTAATATTGTTAATTTATTATCAAAAATATGAGCATCAAACTCTATTTTCCTAACATTATCAAACTATCTACTAGAAACCACAGTGTTTTATTATAACCAGTTATTTTTTTTTAAAGATTTTATTTATTTATTCGACAGAGATAGAGACAGCCAGTGAGAGAGGGAACACAAGCAGGGGGAGTGGGAGAGGAAGAAGCAGGCTCATAGCGGAGGAGCCTGATGTGGGGCCCGATCCCATAACGCCGGGATCACGCCCTGAGCCGAAGGCAGATGCTTAACCGCTGTGCCACCCAGGCGCCCCTATAACCAGTTATTTTTATTTATTTATTTTTAAAGATGTATTTATTTTAGAGCGACTGTACAGTGTGTGTGAGTTGGGGAAGAGGCAGAGGGAGAGGGTGTTCAAGTGGACTCCACGCTAAGCATGCAGCGACATATAGGACTGGATCCCATGACCCATGAGATCCAGAGTTGGGTGTCTAACTGACCGAGCTACCCAGGCGCTCCTTATTATAATCATTTAATTGTTTTCATAATTTGATAGATTATGTCATCAACATTTGCTAAAGTTTTTATACTGTGAACTTAAATGTATAACTTTTTCAAAGTGTACTTTTTTTAATCACACATTACTTTGTAATCAATGAATTGACAAGAATTGTGCACCAAAGATGATTAAAAACAGGTTTTGGCATGTATTATATTACACATATTAGATGATACCTTCTTCCTTTTAATTTCTCAAATAAAAATAGAACATAAAATAATTTCATTTCTAATGCAATAGAATGTGTAGAACCACTTCTGCCACTACTAGTAGATGGTCATTTATTTGTGGAGGGGAAAAAATCAACCAAGAACTATTAAGTAGGAAAAAGTTAAAAATTTAGACAAGAATAAATATAAGTGAGTGGAGAAAAAGAATAGAAGTAAGAAGAAAATAAGACTACACAGAAAGGAAAGGGGAATGAAAAGTGGGGAGTCATTGTATAAGTCTTGTGGTTAGAGGTAGAAGGCAGATGAGGAGAAGAAGATGCGTATATTTGGGAGGTGAGGAAACAGTGGGGCAAGGTTGACGAAGAGGAACCAGACCCATATGTTCAGCTTAAACACAAAGATGCGAAATACCTGCAGGCATAGGAAATCAAAGTTAAGTATGGGAGAGTAAGTCTTGTAAGACTTGTGCAGACAATTGGAGAATCTAGGAGTTCCACAATTCAACCAAAGCATAAGCATATTTCGGGGAACTGATTTTCGAAAGGCAGTTAGTTACTAATTTGTTTAAAATTGTCCTCTACGTGCAGCAGCAGTTAACGATAATGTTAACAAAAGGACTTCAGAAACCTGCAGTTGACTGTCAAATGCCAGCATTACGTAAACTTCCAAAATAAATTCTCACATTTCTTGTATATTTTAATGGAGGCACCCTACCTGGAGTATTCAATAATCAGCATAAAAACTGAGCTAGATCTAGATAAGCAGTGAAAGTACTGTTCCTATTACAATAGTATTCATTACAAAGATAGTCTATCCTGCAGCTATATATGTAACATTATTAGCAGAATTCCATTCTCATTTTCTATGATTCCTAGGACTGCATCTAGAATATGCCATATTCTTTATATTGAGTAAATGTCTCTGATATCCCCAGGGGCATTTTATTAACACCTTTCTTATTATTCATCCTTCCTTCCATCTTCCCAACATTTTTAAAGCATCAACTGTCTGCTAAGCAGCATGATAAATACTGGTAGAACAGAAATTAACAGAATTGAGAAGGATTTCTTGTAATTAATTAATTTACTTATGGGTGGAAAGCAGAGTTAAGAAGTATGCCCACTATGGGGGCGCCTGGGTGGCTCAGTCAGTTAAGCGTGTGCCGTGGGCTCAGGTCATGATTTCAGGTTCCTGGGATCCTGCCCCACATCCGCATCCAGCTCCCTGCTCTGCAGGGAGCTTGCTTCTCCCTCTGCCTCTCCCCCTTGCTGCTCCTCCTTCTCTCTCTCTCTCTCTCTCTCTCTCTCTCTCTCTCTCTTTCTCTCTTTCTCTCTGTCTCTCTCTCCCAAATAAATAAGTAAGTAAGTAAATCTTGAAGAAAAAAAAGAAAAAAGAAGTGTGCCCACTGTCAAGAGTTCGTTTACTGGGAGTAAGAACTCAAACTAGTTCATATCAAAGTTTGTTTTTTGTTAAGTAACTCCCTTTGGTTAGGGAAGTATTTTTAAGTCCCTTAGGGATATAGGCTGAGGGTACATGAACATGAGATGTGAGGAGATTGTAAAACGTTCAGCTAAGTTGTCTAGTAAGAAGTAAACAGGCGTCTAGGGATGTAACAGATAAAAAATGAAAAAATAAAGGTGATAAATGGGAAGAAGAGAGAAGGCTGGTGCCTGTGTTGATGGATGAAGCTGAAGACCTTTCTTAAGAGCTGGGAACTGAGTGCCATTTGAAAATCATCTTCTGTAGAGTGCTGTCATATGGTATCTCCTATGATTATACTTGAATCTCCAACAGTGATATTTCTTTTCAGCAGTATTATTTATGGCGTACGGTGGAGAAAACAAAGATAATGTAATGCCACCAAATTGGATTGGTACTAGTTGACTGCACACAGATGGACTGTGAGACTCCAGAAGAAGCTAAAACTCATGGCCAGGCGGAAACAGAAAATAGCAGTTGAAAGGAAATTATTGACATAATGAGAGGACGCTTAGCTCCACAGAGGTCTGTGGCAGGATCCAAACCCATCTTACCTGGAAATTCAGGCGCTCCTGCCAGTCGGGCTGCTTTGAGCATGTTAACATGTGTTTTTAATCCCAACTTTCACATCTGCAGTGAACATTTTATAAAGTCACGTGGCAAATACCGATCATTCTTCCTACAGAAATGATTTTATCTCCCACTTCTTCCCATTTCCCTTCCCTTTAATTTCTTCAGGATATATTTAGAAATAGGATCTCATTTGAAAACCACATGGCGCCATGGACATTACCCATCACAGACAAAGTATCTGACAGTTTTTCATGTTAAAATATATTTTTTTAGATTTTATTTATTTATTTACTTTAGAAAGAGAGAGAGAGTGTGAGCAGGGGGCAGGGATCAGAGTAAGAGGGACAAGCAGATTCCATACTGAGAACAGAGCCCGGTGCGGGCCTGGATTCCATGTCCCAGAAATCATGAGCTGAGCTGAAATCAAATCGGATGCTTAACCACCTGAGCCACTCAGGCACCCGTTGTTAAAATATTTTTAAAAGTTTATTAAAGAAACTATTGGGATGGATGTATAACATTATAAATTTTCATAAAAATTTACGTTGATTAGGCAGAACATGGAACACATTTTATATTATAAAAACTCTTTTCGTTTATATTCTAGAAAACATAGTTGGTACAATTTCCCATTGTTTTATTTTCTGAGAGGCAATTTCAAAGATAGGATTCATATTGTGTTTTATTTTCCCACTTGTACACAAACACTGATAAGGTAAAGTTCATTTTTCAGAATTATTGATCATATGGGATACATTAATTTTTATTTGTCCTGATATAGCAATTTTTAAAGTGGTAAGAATTAGGAAAGGATTTTTAGAGCAGTTAATATGAATACTCTTGTAAAATTTTTTTTTCAGTGATGCTTGTCACTTATACTGCAGATAGATAGATAGATAGATAGATAGATAGATAGATAGATGATAGATAAGTTGTTCCATGTACTACAGCTGTTTAACAAATGAGAATATTATGACATTAGAGAAAATATAACATCAGAATTAGTTTAAATGAAACAATCATTAAAATTGAGATTAAAATTAAATAATATTCAATGTCAAGAATACTGAATATCTTAAACATTTGAGTAGACAAGTATAATTAAATGCACTTTAGATCTATAATAGAAGGATTACAGAAATGCAGAGGTGAAATACCTATCTGTTATAAATGAATGAAATAAGGCTTTCTGGGAACAATGATAGTTAAGGTGAGATTGAAGCAATGATAGAAATTAGCCTGACAAATGTTGAAAGTGAATGGGGCTGAGGAAAGCAGAATCATTTAAGTGTAGAAATAATATGTGTGAATAGCAAATGCAAGAGGAAAGACGGAAGGGAGGAAGGTCAGTAATGACTGAAATATATGAGACAAGGCTGGAGAGGTAGACACGGGACAGACCTTGCTGGAATTTATAAACATTAAGTATTTTGAAATTCATTTAGGGATGATGGGAGTCTTTAAATTAGAAACTGATATAATCAAATTAGTCTTTTATTAAAGTCACAATGTAGTATAAGGAATGGATTGGAGATCATTCAACCAAAGAAAGAGACACTATTGACCTGAACTAGAGTTGAGGCATGGGAATGGAGAAATACAGATGGAAATAAGATACAATAAGATCAAATCAGTCAGCCTTCCTTGTTGATCTAATGGGGGAAGACAGAGAGAAAAAAAAAAAATGAGGAAACAACAAGAATGTTCAGGTCTTGGCTTGCACAACTAGGAAACTGTCAGTATCATTTAGTAAGATGAAAATCAAAGGAAAAAGGATAGATGCAAGGCTCAAAGAATGATTTAATTACTGTTGGACATGTTGATTTTGAAGCATATTTTGGACCTCCAGCTGGAGATATCTAGTAGGTAAACCACAGTAGGTAAACTTCAGACTTTGGAATGGATAGGCTAGAGATGGGGATTTGTTGATCTCTGCAATGTTACATGTGCATGGCAGTTCAAGCCCTGGGAGTAGACTTTGTTGAACTGCATAGAATCATATGTTCATTTAAATGTGATTACAAATCTAAGAACTGTATATTGGGTTGGTTGCCTCTTTTGGGCTTTAGCAAAGGGAGAATAAGCAGATATTGCTAATCTTAGTTTCCTTGATAAAACTCAATTAGGAAACACCTAACCATATAATGACTCTGCGTCTTGAAGTCTGTGTTGGAAACAGTGAACACTCACTGAATATTCATATGCACTTCCACATTTCTCAGCCAACTTGCAGTTGGGGCTGTGTGATTGAATTCTGGCAAGGGCTCCACTGTCCAATCCTGAAAACATTTTCCATAACGAGAATAGTCTTTGAAAAAGATTGTAAAGAAATATAGATTAAGAGGTGTCCATCAACATTGTTATAATAAGCATTCTCACATTTCCTCCGCATTCTCAGGCACTGGCCAATTGTGACAAGATTCTGAGAAGATGAATTAATGGGGAATGTATATGGTAAGAGGGAAGTACATTTATTGGTAGACACTCCCTGTACTTCCTTAGGAGTCTGTAAGATCAGTGATGATTATTGATTTTTTTTTTTTTTTTTTTACATTGTTGGGCACAGAAATCCTCTGGTGTTTTGGCTTTATCAGAAACCATGATATTCCCATGAACATTAAGGTCATGCACATATATTTCCAGGAAGTCAATGTAACATTCAAAAGCCTTTGTTCAATTTACACTGTGATCAATATATCAGTAGTTCTCCCCTACTCAAATATTTTACAGATCATTTTACTGAATATTTTACCAAAGAAATACAGATTATACAAAAGAAAAACAGGATGACTATTTCAAAGTATGGCATGCTGATACATTAGTGGTCACCGATCTCTTTAGCTTCTGTCCTCATTTTTTCAATGAGGGGATTTGCTTCAGGGTCAGGAATGTATAGTATCAGAGGAAACAATGCCAGGTGTCTTTATACCCCTTCCCAACGAGGGATTGAGTTATCTGGTGAAATATGGAGAGCTTGACACGCTAAATTAATCCCATAAAGCCAAGTTAACCACTGGCTGGGGGTCGCTGTATTAAAAATATAATGTATTTGTCCACTGATTTGTCAGATTCTCTTCTCCATTATTCTGTTGACTTGTAAAACAGGCCTCATTATTCTTCACGTGACTGGCTGGGAAAGTGCTGTTTAGTATGCCCAACAGTCCTTGCAGGTAATTCCAATTATCCTCAATTTGTTCTCAGTTCTAGATCATATCCTCTAAAAGAGTGTTCAGTAAGGTATGTTTCTGGGAGTTGTTGTTACCTAAACAGAAGAAATACAAAGCTATGTTCTGATTATTTTTAGTTCCACATATTTGTGGGTAGACAACCTAGGGGCTATCATATTAAGGAGCTTTTACCAGTCTTTAATCAAAGGTGGCGATCTGCAGTAGTTTAGTATTCAAGAGCGAATCCTCCTAGTTGCCAGTATTTTATCACTCATAGTTGATCACCAATCACATAATCTAATAAGCTTTTTAATAATAGAATAGTTTTAGATTTACAGAAATGTTGCAAAGATAATACAGAGAATTCTCAAATAACCTTCACGGTTTGACTATTTGTTACATTAGAGTGGTGCATTTGTCACGACTAATGAAATAACATTGAGAGAGTGCTATTTAAAAAGTCCATATTTTATTCAGATTTTATAGTTCCTATTGTATTCTTTTCTGTTCCAAGATACTACCAGGATGCTGCATTATGTTTAGTATTCACTTCTCCTTTGGCTCCTCTAGGCTGTGACAGTTTCACAGACTTTTGTTGTTTTTGATGACCTTGATAATTTTGAGGAGAACTAAGCAGGTATTTTATAGGGTATTTCTCACTTGGAATTTGTCTGGTGTTTGCCTTATTACACGACTGTTATGGTTCTGGAAGAGAAGACTGGAGATTAAGTATCCATCTCCTTACCACGTATCAAAGGTACATGCTTTCTGTCAATATGACTTGTTACTGTTGATGTTGACCATGATCCCATGGTAGCGTGAAGTAGAGTTTGTCAGACTTTTGCACTGTAAAGTCACACTATTCATACCTCCTTTCCATTCTGTACCGTTGTAAGGAAGTGCACAGCCCACACTTCCTTGAGGGCAAGGTTTCTATAGAATTTTCTTTGAATTCTTCTGTAGAAGAAACCTTCTGTAGAAGGTTTAGTTATTATTTCTCACTTATGCATGCATTTAAGCATTTATTTACATCAGTATGGACTCATGAATATTGATATTATACTTTGGCTTATAATGTAGTCCCACTTTATTGTGCTTGTCAAATTGTTCCAGTTTTGGCCATTGGAAGCTCTTTCATTTGGCTCTTGTATTCCTTTGATAAACCTCCATCATGTTTTGTTTTTTCCCAAGCGCCATCTTGCTTTCTGGCATTGTAAGATACTCCAGGCTCACGTCGTATATTCCATGCTCTAGCCCTAGAACGAGGCAGTGCTCTAAGGAAAGGTGGTTTCTTTTATTGGTGACTGGTATTAGAAACTAAGATTGGAATTTGCATTATGCAGTATTTTCAGTCTATTTTCTTCACATAGCAGTATGCATTTAATATCAATCCCTGTTTTTGAATGGCTTAATTTTTAATTTATTTTAATTGTAGAGTAGTATTCTATTGAATGGACGTGCCACAGTTCACATATGAAGGACATAACAGTTGCTTCTAGTTATTGGCAATTATGAATAAAACCCCTATAAGCATTCCTGTGGAGGTTTTTGTATGACCTGTTTGCAAATCAGCTGGGCAAGGAACTAGAAATATGTTTAAGTGCTGGATCATAGATAAAATAGTGAATGAAACTATCTACATAATGACTATGCCATTTTGTAATCCCACCAACAATGAATGAGTCATCCCATTGCTCAGTATTCTATCAATTGGTATTGCCAATTTCTTAAAATTAATCATAAAGAGGGCACGTGGGTGGCTCCAGTTGGTTAAGTGTCGGACTCTGGCTCAGGTCATGATCTCAGGGTCCTGGAATCTGGCCCCCATGTTGGGCTCACTGCTGAGCGGAGAGTCTGCTTCTCTGTCTCTCCCTCTGCCCCTCCCCCTGTTCATGTTCCCTCACTCTCTTTTTCTCTCTCTCTCAAATAAATAAATAAAATCTTAAAAAAATAATCATAAAGTATTCTTGCACTCTAAAAAAAAGTTAATTATACTACTAGGAAACTAGTGGTATCTGATGCATTTTAAATTTGCTTTTACTTAATAACAAATTATTTGGAGCATCTTTATATCCTTATTTTGCCATCTGAATATGTCTTTTTGTGAGACATTTATTTAAACGTATCACTCATATTTAAATTGTGTTGTTCATTTTCTAATGGTTGAGTTTTAGGAGTTCTTTGTATATTTAAGATTCAAATCCTTTTTCATGTATGTGTTTTGTAAATATTTTCTCCCAATCTGTTAATTTTTTTCATTTTCCTAACAATGCCTTTTAATATTAATAAGTAATTTTAATAAAGTCCAACTTATTTTTTCCTTTCGTACATCATGCTTTTAATATCGTATCTAAAATCTCATCACCAAAATCAAGTCAAGACCCTGAGGGCTGTGGGGATCTAAGATACTCCTTTTGAGAGCCTTATATGCAGACTCACTTATTCTGGGACCCACAGCCAAGGCAGCAATTTGAGGGGTGACTGGACTATATGTGAAAGAGATTTATTTGCTTAAGCCATCTACTAGAGAGACAGGGGCTCATTGGGACTTTTTTTAGGGGATGTAGCCACTGGCAAGTGCCATTTTTGCCCTCTCCCTCTACCTTCCTAGCACAGGCAAGATAGAGGCCTCATTCCTACTCTAGGTAATTGGACCTTATTCTCTCTATCTCGATGCACTTGTCTTTCCCAGTTTTATAGCAGTCATGTGCCCTTACAACCTCAGTTTGCTGAAATGTCCAAGAAAAACCATTGATTTTTAGCTTGTATGGCTTTTGATTTTTCTAATGGGAGTGATGAGATCAAGCACTATGCGTGTTGGAGCTCAAACTGAACCAGTGTCATTCTGTTTTTCGCTCCACATCTATCTAGATGCCGTGCTGTGGTGGTTTGGTTGGCCATTGTTAGGAAAAAATATAACCCTGGAATAAGTCATTATAGACTTTTTAGAAAGTGGTCATCACTTGGGATTATGGACTTTGAGATTGACACTGTTTAATGATTATAGATCTGTATCATCAAAGGAGCTTTTAAACTACATCAATATCTATGCTCCACCCAAAGAAATTCTCATTAATAGGTTTGGGATGGGGCCCAAACATAAGTGTTTTTTGATGTCTCCTCAGGTTATGGTAATGTGCTAACCAGGGTTGAGAACCACTGCCATCAAGGAATTTAAAAGGTAGATAAAACTTATGATATGGATTTGAAGATTTCCTAGTAAGCAAGAAAAGAGAGATTTTGATATTCTCAATTTGAGAGTTGGAATATTTTATCTGTGAAGCATTTGAAGCTGTATAGGTAGGGCCAAGAATATTTGGGTGTGGCGTTCAAGAATAAGTAAGGTTACTAATTATGTCACTCAGGGTAACTTTGCTGCTTATACCATCTTCTGAGGATTGTTGCTCCATTCACAACCCATACTATACTCCTTTTGGTAACAGAGAAACCTGGTAACAGTTCAAAGTTTTAAAAATTCTTTAAGGAACCATATAATTTAGTCAAATGGAGCACAGGGTTTGTAGTCACTTTAACCTGTGTTTAAAACTCGGTCTCAGCACTAAGTCTTACAACTAATTCAAAAATATTGTGGTGCCCATAGGGATCATTGGAAATCCATGCCCCCGCCCCTTTTTGAGATTTTTTGCTGGAGCTCTGAAAACCGGAGCCACATTTTGGGAGCTCTCATCATATCTGTGTTATGAGCAAAGATAAAAAGTAAATGTGATATAGATCCTAACCAAGAAAAAGCTGATTCTTAAAGCAAATATCACAAGGTAAACCTAGAAAGAATCACATTCGTTCCTATTAATTTTAAGGTACAGACTGGGAAGACTGATTTAGTTTAAAAAGGGTGTCTGTGCTAGGAGAAGCTGTGAAGCTGACCATTCAAAGAACTGGGGAAAGTGCGAAGACAATTTATAACCAACCAGAGCAAGGTGGTATCAGGGAGAATTAACCGAAGGAGAGAACTTTGTCAGAAAATATAGGGTTTTATATATATGAGATAGTAAGAGTGATACTTTGGACATGGTTACAGTAACTAGGAATATGGAAAGCTTCTTTCAACCCCGAGAACTTCAGCATGCTTATGTTCCACGTTAAGTAGCTGTGGAAGTACTGTTCTTTGAAGAAAGTCAAACTTCAGTTAAGGATAAACCCTGGAAGGAACTTGATTACTATGGAATGGGAGTTATAAATAATACAGAAACCTGGGAGAGATGTTCCAAGTAGATTACTTAATAACAAATATTTCAATGGGCTCCAAGATGAGCCCAAATATTGCAGAGACTTGCCTAAGTGAGAGGTCTCAGTAAATTCTTTAGATTATAAACATATGAAACCATTTGGTTTCTATAAGGAGGGAGTTATTCTGACTATTTGAGACATTTTGCTTTTCCCCTTATTAGTTTTTAATTGATTTAATTCACATATTATAATAGTCACTTTTAAAATATAAGTTACTGTCGTTTTAAATATATTCACAAAATTGTACATTCATCACCAATATCTAATTACTAAATATTTTTATCACCCCTAATATAAATCTTATATCTATTAGCAAGTTATTCTCCTTTCCTCCTTTCTTCCAGCCCCTGGCAACCACTAATCTGTCTCTATGGATTTGTCTGTTCCAGATATTTAAGTGGAATCATTCAATATTTGCATCCGGCTTGTTTCAAAGTTCATACATGTTGTATGTGTCAGCACAGCATTTCTTTCTCTGGCTGGATATTCTATTGTATGATATAGTATACATTATATTAGTTTCCTAAGACTGCTATAATTAAGTAATACAAACTGGATTTAAAACAAAGGAGATGTATTCATTCACAGTTCTGGAAGTTAGATATCTGAATTCAAGGTATCAGCAAGGTCATGGTCCTTCTGAGACCCTAAGTAGACTTTTCACTTGCCTCTTGCCTTAGCTTCTGTTGTCTGTAGATCCTTGGTTTCCTTTGGCTTACAGGGAAAGCTTACAGTCTTGGCCTCTGTCATCATATGGCCTTCTTATGTGCCTCTATTTTTACAGTGTTATTCTCTTCTTATAAGGACACCTATTATAATGCATCAAGACCTCATAATGGCCTCATATTTACTTGGGCAAATCTGCAAAGACCCTATTTCAAAATAAGGTCACATTCACAGGTAACTGGTGTTGGGATTTCAAAATATCTTTATAGGAACACAATTCAACTTATGACACATAGATATCTACATTTTGTTAATCTGTTCATCAGTTGATGAACACTTGGGTTGTTTAAACCCTTTGGCTATTACAAATAATGCTACTGTGAACATTCACATCCAAATTTTGCATGGTCATATATTTTAATGTGGTGTATACCTAGTATATCTACCTTGAAGTGGAATTTTGGGTCAACCGTAGTAACGGTAGTATGGTAACTATGTTATGTTATTGAGCAGTTTCCAAAGTCTTTTCCAAAGTCACTATAAATGTTTTACATTTCCACTAGTAATATACAAGGATTCTGATTTCTGCACATCTTCGTGGACACTAGTTATTGTCTTTTTGATCATAGCCATCAGTGGGTGTGAAATAACATCTCATTGTTTGTTTTGATTCTCATTTCTCTAATCATATGATGTTGAACATCTTTTCATGTGCTAATTGGCTATTTTTCTTTGGAGAAACATCTATTCAAACAATTCTCCCATTTTTAAATTGCATTGTCTTTTCTCATGTCTTCTTTTACTCAACAGAATGAGTGAGTTATTTTGTTGCTGAGTATGTTAAAGAACTGGAGCGATCTTACTGCAAAGCTTCACTAGCACATGTGCCTCTTCATGTGTATATTTGAAATTATTAGTGAAGCTTCCTAGTGGATCATATCTATAATATGGGAAGAAAGAACTTTGGGCAATACGGATATATTTCCAAGTCCTTCCTTCCCGAAACATTAGTCATTCGGGGTAATAGATACAGTCTCTAATGAGGTCTTTCATCACTCACATAGAAAAAGGAACATTTAGGTAATGAAACATTTTCATATTATACTCTGAGTGATCACTTATTTCACACTATATTTTCTAAGGATTCAGCTTCATAAACCCATAGATCATAAGCAATCCTGAATTAGAGATCTAGTAAGATAATTTCTTTTTCTGTGGGCTTTCTTTTAATTCCAGTTTCATTAGTCTGTTTTCTATGACAGCCAGTTACCAGCATGTTTGCAAGTGATAAGACTGGGTCCTCTGCTTCCTTTCTTTTTAAAGGAGTGTCCCTGTCCCCCAGCCTAGAAAATTGGAAAATAGCTAGATCTCAAGTTACCTCTCAGGAAGGGAGTTCCTTCCTTCCTAATGAATAGCAGTCATTGGTTCACATTTGTTGAGTGGGTGGACTCAAGCTTTCAGTCTTAAAATCGTGTGTGTGTGTGTGTGTGTGTGTGTGTGTGTGTGTGTGTGTGTGTTAGGATGGTTGCATCATAGGTGTAGGCAGGTCTATTGTTTCTTTTTCTGCTCTTACAAGTGTGAGTACCCTAACTGATAAGTTTGTTTATTTTTGCCATTACGTATTTCCTGAAATGAGCTGATCAAGATCTAAACTACTGTATCTCAAAGGGTATTCTCTAGAGCACCTGAATCAGCATCCCCTGGACACTTGTTTAAAATACAAAATATCAGGGGCGCCTGGGTGGCACAGCGGTTAAGCATCTGCCTTCGGCTCAGGGCGTGATCCCGGCGTTCTGGGATCGAGCCCCACATCAGGCTCCTCCGCTATGAGCCTGCTTCTTCCTCTCCCACTGCCCCTGCTTGTGTTCCCTCTCTCGCTGGCTGTCTCTATCTCTGTCAAATAAATAAATAAATAAAATCTTAAAAAAAAAAAAAATAAAAAAAAATAAAATACAAAATATCATACCCCATTCCAGACCTATTGAATCAGAAACTCTGTGGTTTCACCCACTTATCTGTGTTTACTAGTCTTCAATATGTTGTAATGAACGTTCTATTTTGAGAATCACTAACTTAGACTGTGAGGCAAGTATTGATAGTCTCATCATAATCGATATTATAGTTAGTCCCAGGTACTAATATTAAATGATTCCTTGGGCTTTTAGTAATTTTGAGGATAAAAGGCCTTTAGCCATTCTGTCTTTTGGAGATATTAACACTTCCATATTTTTTAAAACAATTCTTTTTGTTGAAAATAAATCTGTATTTTTATACTTTACAAGTATCAACTTAATCTTTACCTTGATATTTCATTAACTGCCTTTCCTGAGAATATTCAGTCTTAAGACTCAAAAAGAACATCCTTTATTTCAGTGCATTGCAACTAAAATCTACTCCTTAGTCTTTACTTCTCACAAATAAGGAATATAATGAGAACTCCTATCGTGAGACTACTCCCATATTCTGCTTAAGTATAGTAAATATGCTTGTGGTGATTTTATCCCTATTCTTATCAATTTCCCTGTATTGCTATGGTTTCTGCTGCTTCTAGGAAAGTGGGAAATGCTTCTTCTATCTGCACATTATTTTTAATTTGAAATCTGTGTTTCAAAACATCTTCTTAATCACCCATCTTTCAATGTTTAAACAAGTCAAGAGTGTATCATTTGTCTATTTGATAAAAACTGGCTTTCTTTTTTCTTAAAACATAGAATTCTAAAATATTTTAAACTTTAATGCAGCGGAAATTCAATCTTAAGCATAAATTGAATTCACACCAATATTTTAAAATATTTGGAGGAGTATGGGGGTGATTCTTAAAGTTATGAATTTATTAGCGGCACCTGGGTGGCTCAATCAGTTAAGCATTGGATTCTTGGTTTTGGCTCAGATCATGATCTCATGAATTATGGGATAGAGCGCCCCCCCCCCCCATTGGGCTCTGCACTCAGTGGAGAGTCAGCTTGAAGATTCTCTTCCTCTGTCCCTCCCCCAACTCTCATGCATGCTTGCTCGCTCCCTCTCTCTCTCACAAATAAATAAATATTTTATAAAAAGATATGCATTCATTTGACACTACTGTATTTGGCTTACAAGAAAAGAAGAAACTTTATATATCATAACTGAATACTTACATATCTAGGAGATATACCAGGACCAAAGATTACTAGAGAGATTTCAATATTTTATTAGTGATTTTCATTAATTATATATGAAGAGATTTATTATAAGGAATTAGCTTATGCAGTTATGGCAGCGGAGAAGTCCCATAGTCTGTCCTCTGCAAACTGGAAACCTAGGAAACACAATGGTGTAGAGTACAGGCTAGATGCGAGTGTCTCAGAACAAAGGGCATAGGGAGAGCAGAAGATCCATGTCCTAGCTCAATAATCAAACAGGATGAAAAAAGGGGTGAGTTCCTTCTTTTGTCACTTTTTGTTTTATTTTAGCACTTAGTGGATTGGATGATACACACTCACAATGGGGGGGACACTCTATCGAATCCACCAATTTACTTATCTCTCGAAGGAAACACCTTTACGGACACACCCGGAAATAATATTTTATCAAGGTAACTGTTGGCCAGTCAAGTTGACACATAAAATTAACCATCCCAACATGGCTGTATAAAAAATTATGTATAGGTAGCTCTGTAAAATAGGTATTTTGATTAACTCTAACACATTTATTAAGGTATTCATTCCTCATTTGTAAAAAGGATAAAAATGTACAGTTTATGAAGCAATAAACAAGGATAGAAAAGTAGAATAAATTAAAAGTAATAATTAAAAATAAGGTCTTGAGTATTGAATTTAAATTGTTCATAACAACTCACTTTCCTTTAAAAACAATAGGTCATCATTGGAAAACTTGTATACATACACATACTAATTTCAATCCAATAATAAAGTATTTTATGGTATATTTACATACTTTAAAAAAATTTTTGGTATTCAAATCTGTTTTTTTCTTCTTTACATTTAGAGAAAAGCAAGTTCCCTTTTGTAACAAACATTTAAATTCTGTTTAATTCTTTAAAGTATCTTTTCAGTTAACTTCACTTAAAGTCAAAGCTGAAAGATAAATTACTACTTCATACAAAGTTCAACAGATATATAAAATATCAGGTATAAAGTTATGATGCTGGCATTTTTGCTTTAAATTCCCTTAAAAACCTGTAAAAACTTTCTTTTAGCATTTCTATTGGAATAATAAATGTGATTGTCAATTAAACTCCTATTATTGAAATGTTTTTCTTATTTTTTTTATTCTCTTATACTTAGCATTACACTTATTTTTTTAAAGTCAGGTTCAATTTGTATTATATGTTAGCATCATAGCAAAATCTACACAGATGCAGAATGTCCTTGATTTTTATAAAAGCAAGGATTAGTGCCTATTATATTCTTGTGCTTAGTCTCATTCTTTCATGTGACAGCTTCACTCCCATTTAATGCTATTTTTTGAATCCAAATAAGATCTTTTCATTTGATTTAGCACTTTAGCCTCTAAAGTCACTTTGCTTAATGGGTCTGGTTTTGACTTTTTAGTTATTTTATTCAGAAATGTACCACAATGTTCATCATTGTATGAGGCTTATGATGCATCCAACCACAGATCACTGAAAATAAGGCGCAGAGTCAGATAGCAGGCACCTTATTAGCACTTTTTTCCAGACCAATAATCATGTCACTATTTGAAATTTAGCAAATTGCTGTCATATCATCCACTTCCATTCCTTTTTTAAATGACCCTGTCAGGTTATTTTGCTGCTGAGTTGACACCAACCATGATAATGAGGCTAAATGTGAATTTTGGAAGTACACAGCTTTTGTTCACACTATTGGAAAGGAAAGCGTATTTCCCCACCGTAGTACAATAGAGTGCTCTCTTTATTTCTTAATTGTAATTTTTATTTGAAGATAGGTGTCCCTTAGCTGGTTATCTTCTTTAGATAGCAATCAAGCCTAAATAATATTGGATGTATAGTATGTTTTGGAAGGTTCACAAAGTCATTTTTTAAAAATTTTCATTCATATTTTTGACACCAAGTGAATATGTGTGTCTATGTCTGAAATTTAATTCTGCTCAAGAAATTAAAAAGAGATGTTACTGTATATAGAGTATAGTAAGGGACATAATCTATAAAGATGAAATTACTCTCCATAATTTTTGAAGATGATTATTAGGTAAGAAAATTGATATATTATTTTTATGCCACAAAATAAACTTTGAGTTCTCTTAAGTTTTCAATAGTATAAATGGCAAATTTGTATAGAGAAATATGATTATTTCACATAAAAATAATGCTTATTATCTGTTTACTAGCTGTCTGAGAAGCAATTCAGATTATCTACAAAATTAATCGCTGCACTTCTAAAATTTCAACTCCATAGGGGAAATTTGTAATTCTTAAAATCTCTCTTTTCGTATGGAACATATGCAATGTATGCGTATACTTTTATAATCTATAAAAGCTATTTTTAATACTTACTGTTTATTTAATGTTTAATATGCACCAGCATTGTTTTTAAGCACTTTATATGCATTATTGCAATTGTGTATAAAAATCATATGAGGTAAATATTGTCCTTTAAAAAGAAATGTACTAGTTAGGAACTTGTTGTGTGTCAGAAACATGAAACATTAGCTTTTAAAATCATCACCTAGAACTTGAGTTTAAAATAGCTGGATGTTAATTGGGTTATGATGAAGTCAGGTTCCCACTTAGAATCACTCCCCAAATCCTCAAAATACTTCTTCTTGGTACATTCTTTAAAGACTTGATGACTGAATCATACTAAATTGAAAAAAAAAATAGGCACTTCAAATTGATAATAAACATAAGCGATATTTTGCAAGTTTCTTTGGTTATAACTGCTTATTAACTAATATCTCACATGGATATTGGGATTCCTCCCACTGAACTTGGAGATCATATCCTTCAGACTGGACTTTCTAAACTTGTAGAACCCATTTTGCACAGGGCTTCCTGATACTTTTCCCTAAGCTGTTCTTTGCCTGGAGAGTAAGAAGACTGGGGCACCTGGGTGGCACAGCGGTAGCGTCTGCCTTCGGCTCAGGGAGTGATACCGGCGTTCTGGGATCTAGCCCCACATCAGGCTCTTCCGCTATGAGCCTCCTTCTTCCTCTCTCACTCCCCCTGCTTGTGTTCCCTCTCTCGCTGGCTGTCTCTATCTCTTGTCAAATGAATAAATCAATAAAATCTTAAAAAAAAAAAAAGAGTGATCACTTCTATTATTGGTAACTTGGACAGTGGGAAAACATGAAAGCATCCCAGATTAAAGGCCTTTGTGGGGCGCCTGGGTGGCTCAGTCCTTAAGCGTCTGCCTTTGGCTCAGGGCGTGATCCGGGCATTCTGGGATCGAGCCCCACATCAGGATTCTCCGATGGGAGCCTGTTTCTTCCTCTCCCACTCCCCTGCTGTGTTCCCTCTCTCACTGGCTGTCTCTCTCTCTGTCAAATAAATAAAATCTTTTTAAAAAAGTAAATAAAAATAAATTCCTTTGTGACTATGCTCAGTAAATCACATTATTAAAACGCCTTCTGATGAAGTCCCTAAAATTATTGCTAATCCCCATTACCTGTCTAAACTTTTTCATTGACAATGGTTGACAACTATTATTAATCTGAACAATGCTAAATAACTGAAACTAAACAAAATCCAACCTTTATGGGTTGTGCTGGTAAAAACTTTAGGGTGAAACCAAAGGGGTCACGTCTGTCCTGATGAAATTCTAGAGAAGCTATACACTCTGGGTTGACCATCATGGAGAACTCAAGTCTGTTGTAGGGAAGAATGCATAGCAGGTTTTTAAAGACCATCTAAGGGACAGCTCAGTCTGTCAGCATTCTCTAATTGCTACCCACATTTACATACAGACTAGTGATGAAGCTGTGACTCCATGTTTACAAGAGAGTTGATTTTATAAACAAATTTTATATTAATATATCATATATTTAAAATAAATAGGCAATTACAAATAAACAAGCTTAGTTTGCTTTAGTGTGCTAGTATTAGTTTGGGGAGACCAGTATTAGTCTGGTAGGGCTACCATAGCTAAATGCCACTGGTGGCTTAAGCAACAAAAATTTATTTTCTCACAGTTCTGAAAGCTAGAAGTCTAAGATCAAGCTGTAGGGAGGTTTGCTTTCTCCAGAGGCCTCTCTCCTTGGCTTGCAGACAGATACCTTTTCATTATGTTTTCACATGGTCTTTTCTCTGTACCCATGCACCCCTGCTCTCTCTCTCTCTGTGTCCACATTGCTGCTGCTTATAAGGACTTTACTTGGGTTGGATTAAGGCTCACTCTAACAGCCTCCCTCTAATTTAATCACTTATTTAAAAATCCTATCTCCAAATACTCTGAGGTAACCAAGGTTAGGACTTCAGCATATGAAGGGGGACAGAATTTGGAGGATGCACAATTCAGCTCCTAACAGGACCCACATGCTGTATAAACAGTAACAGATGAATCACCTAATCACAATGCAGGAGGTGAGGAGTAAAATCACTAACAGTTTGGAAAAAAAGTAACAAAGGAAAATGGTATTTTGATTATATACTCTAAAGAATACAAAGTACTGTGTACAAATACTGAACTCTAGTTTGAAATTTGTGTTTATATAGAGGAATGTGTTGGAAATTCCAAAATTATTTTGTGTACTTTCAAAGGTTGAACAAATAAGTAAACATACTGAGGGTAATGAGAGCCGAGTTTTTCATCCTCAGAGAAAGGGGTTACTTAGTACCCAAAAAGGCTAGAATAAATAAGGAAGAGCTGGATTGTAATTTAAACTACAGTTTAAACTTGTGAGGAGAGAGGTTTGCATAGAGATAGCCATAGCTATGCTTGCATGTGTAAATACATGCATTTCTTAACTCTAGCATCATTACCTTTTTTAAAAAAGATTTTTATTAATTTTAGAGGAAAAGAAGGGGATATTACAGGGAGGGGCAGAGGAAGAGGGAGAGAGAGAGAGAGAGAATCTCAAGCCGACTCCGCACTCAGCATGGAGCCTGATGTGGGGCTCAGTGTCACAGCCGTGAGATCATGACGTGAGACGAAATCGAGAGTTGGTCGCTTAACTAACTGATCACCCGGGTGCCCCATGCATTGTTACCTTTGTGCCTTGAAGATAAAAATTCTGTGATATTGAATGTGAAGGGAATGTATTCACCATTAAAGAAAGAAGATGGGCAAAAACTGAGCAAAAAAGTGGTTGGCCAAAGAGGAATTAGTGTAAGGTTATAATAAGTATATACCTGGAAATTTACCTTGAACCAGATCTTGGAAGTCATAAACATCAGTCCAATTGGTTTGAAGTCTCTCCGGTATATATCCAGAAAAATAATATTTGTAAATAAAAAACAATAAATGAAAAGCTGCCTTAATTATCAAAATGGATTTTATTGTGAAAAGTAACATCAAAGATCCAATGCAATTTTGAAAGCAAGGAAAATATAATGATTACAAAGTTAAATCTGCTAATTGTTATTGATTTAGAGGGAGCATAAGTCTCATTTTGAAAACATAAGTATACCAGTGATAAAAGTTCTTTTCAATTGGTAAATCCTTTGAGTGCACCTCTTTGGCCAAAATTAAATTTCAGTACATTTGGAAATCAAATGCAAATGCCGCTCCTCTTTTTCTTTAGGTGACATCTATATTTTAAGGAGGTCATGCAGTGCCATTTTTTCTAAGATGGGGATAGGGTTAGGCATCTGGGGTTTAGCTTTTGGCACACCAACGTTAATTCAATATTGTTCTTTATGCATATGACACTTTAGAAAGACCAAAGCACATTCCTACCCATACTTGTCATGAAAATCTGTGATAGAGAGTGGGACGCAAAGCATAAGAACCCTCTGGATCCAAATCATTTCACTATCACAGTAAATCACTATCAGTAAGCGATCAAATAAGCCACAGCTCTACCCGTTCTCAGAATTCTCTATGCCTTTTCTAATTCCCTGTCAAGTATTGCTGTGTGTGAATTACTAACCATTTTTGAGAGATGGATTGGTGTGGCCATTTACTTATGAAGACAGTGGATTAGGTTGTCTCGAAGGATTAGCTGAATCAGGAAGAAATCATTTAATAAAAAATGAACTCCGGAGTCTAGTAGAACAGACTTCCAGAAAAAATTGTCTAAGAGCCAATAGGCCAAATTTCAAGAAAAAGATTAGGATAAGTAGAAGATCTTTGAGGGACTAAAGCAAGTACTGAACTACAGGTAGAGAGTCAATGATTCTGTTCTAGGAGAATGAGAAGGTGTGTAATCTGGATGAAGAGAAGATAAGGTGTATCAGAGAAGTATTTGGAGGTATCTTTACAGCCTGACATTAAGCGTAGTAGATTGAGCTCTTTCATCATTTTATTTTATTTATTTATTTATTTATTTATTTATTTATTTATTTATTTATTTAATGATTTTTTATTATATTATGTTAGTCACCATACAGTACATCCCCGGTTTCCGATGTAAGGCTCGATGATTCATTAGTTGTGTATAACACCCAGTGCACCATGCAATACGTGCCCTCCTTACTACCCATCACCGGTCTATCCCATTCCCCCACCTCCCTCCCCTCTGAGGTCCTCAGTTTGTTTCTCAGAGTCCATAGTCTCTCATGCTTCATTCCCCCTTCTGATTACCCCCCCTTTCTTTATCCCTTTCTTCCCCTACCGATCTTCCTAGTTCTTATGTTCCATAGATGAGAGAAATCATATGATAGTTGTCTTTCTCTGCTTGACTTATTTCACTTAGCATTATCTCCTCCAGTGCCGTCCATGTTGTAGCAAATGTTGAGAACTCGTTCTTTCTGATGGCTGAGTAATATTCCATTGTATATATGGACCACAACTTCTTAATCCAGTCATCCGTTGAAGGGTATCTCGGCTCCTTCCACGATTTAGCTATTGTGGACATTGCTGCTTCTTTCATCAATTTTTATCCCAGCTGACACTTCTGTGATGCTACCACATCCTCCCCGTGTGTTTTTCCAACTTGTCATAACCTTTGATATAAAGGCCCACGTGTTTATATTATTGTTATGGAAATTCAGGTTAGAAACATTTTTCATTCCACTTTGTTAATATGCATGAATCTGAAAATAGCTGTTGTTTAACTGATGCTGATAATGTGAACTGACATTAATCAATAGAGGTTATGGCTCTTATGTCTGGGTGCTAAGCAGTCTGACATTTGTGAGTTATCTGGCATGAAGCAATTATTTTCTCAGAGGCTCTTATTATTGCTGATCAAGTATGAACTCTGCCCAAGGTAAACACACTCTAGTGCTGTTTATTTCTTCCAGCTGATGTTCTGGCTGTTAACATAATGAGAAAAAACATGACTATATACAATTATTTACAACTTTGTTACCGATTTTTTTTTCATTTTTTAGAATTTTTAACCATCTTTAGTTTTCTTAAATGCTTACTAATAGAGATTTTATTTCTCTACATGAGCTGTGATACCCAGCATGTATTCACATCTCACTGAAGAATACCTAACAAATTCCAGTATCTGCAAAAGTGATTCACCAAGGTACCTCCTTATTTTTCCCCCATTAGCACTTTTCTTAGCTTCTACATTGTTTGTAGAAATGTATCGAATACCTAAACTTTATGGTACATGCACCAGAGAGGCTTTGTTTGTCTCATTCTTGTTTTGAAAATACATGTTATTAAATAAGCTGATGGTTCAACTGAAACAGAGTTTTCTGTGCTCTAAGCCTCTTGAAATGAGCCATCAACATTTTTGAAAGTTGAAACATTCACAACTTTTAACGTATGATTTGATGAGAGACATACTGATAGGCTAAATGTTAAGGCCGCCTCTGATAATGCCAAATTGATGCCAAGGGAGTATCTTATGCACAGGGAGAATCTGACCTCATCTCATATTTAAGGTCAATAGATGAAGCTATAAGGGAATTTGAGGAAGAAAACAGGAAAAAAAATTACGTAGCTTGGCAAAGTCATGCTTCCTGATCCTAAGTGTTGAAACTGGGAACTTGTGACAAAAGTGCACTGTAGGTGGAGAACTGCTGACAGAGAGACAATCCTTCATCATTAATACAAAGGTTAAATAAAGATTAAGCTCAGAACAGCAACCAGAGCCCTGGAGACTTTTGGTAGGCAAGATGCCCGGATGTTCTTCCCATCGTTTCAGCCTGGCATATGAGCAGAGGTGAGGAAGGTCAAGTGGGTAGGTGGCTGATTGTAGAGAAGAGGATGGCACGGTCATCAGTTATTCTTGTAGAGTCTGAGAATAGAACAGCTACTGCCAGGTAGTTAATTAATGATTTCTTCTATATACTTAAGTTCTTCTTAAATTTTATTCTTAGACTCATGTGATCACAATAGTTCTCCTTTATTCACCCTAACCATATATAATTTCAGTTATATTCAGACCAAAACACTTTAGTTAAAAAAAAAAAAACCTAGATAAAAAGCTTATTTCGTGATTTCAATGGTATATGTAAATTGGTAGTATGAGTTCTTTTACATTTTATTTATATAATCTTAAGAATATAATGAATAGTAAATATCCTGAATGGTCTCCTTTGATCAATAAAGCAATATTTTGCTAAAATTTTTCCTTATGAACAGTTTTTGGTAACAGCTTTTATTTTTCCACATAAAAGATTTATTTTGCATAAAGATTAATTATCAAGGCAGGTCTGCTTTCTGGCCTTGTTCCATTACCTGATGATTTTATATTCAGTACTGATCAGGAAAAGGGTCAGAGTAGGAAGTAATATGAATGCTTTATTATAAACTTGCCCAATTATTAGTCTTTGTTTTTTCTTTTTTAAATCACCTTCAGAAGTAATCATAAACCTGATTGAAAACCAAATGGGTAATTAGTCCTATACTGTTTTTGTTTTTGAATCTCCAAATTCATGAGCAATTTCTTCAAAATTTCATCTCAGACTCTCCAGAAAAAAACAAAAACACTTCCAATTCCATTGTTTGAAGAGTTTCTGGAATTTTACCCCAAAAAAACCCCAAAAAACAAAACAAAAAAACCTTTAATTCAAAATTATTATGGGCTACAGCTATAGATACTAGCTATTGCTTCTTCAATTGTATGTTTTTATAAATGATCCTTCCCCACCCATAGTTGCTCCTAAGAAGTGGTCCTGGGTGACAATATTTCAACAGGTGATCTTGCCCTTTTGCCTACACTCTATATAACCAGAGATGAATACCAAACATGTTGAATTAGTCAAATGCTCTTTTGTGAGAAAGATTTGGATTTGGTTTACTTAAAAAAAAAAAAAAAGGTAGCAGCAAAGAGCTCAGTTAAAATTCATGTGTCATTGTGGTGATGAATGGAGCTGTGGCAATTTAAAACTATGCACAAGCTGAGGTTAGATTGTAGTGGAAAGTAAAAGCTGGTCCATATGTTATAGAAGAGCCAATTTGCAGAGATGCTGATGTAGTGGCTTCAGTATTTCTTGGACTCCTTCCACCTAAGTACCAACTTCCGGGACAGCTCTCAAATTTCCAGACTTCTGAGGTTCCTCTTTCCCTCAGTAGTTATCTGTACTGCTCCAGTGGGTGCAATAATACGAGTTTCTATCACATGTGCTGGGGAAAACCCTACGAAAATTTTGGTGATTTCAAGATCTTGGAGGGATTACATTTTTCTTACGTGCTTTTGCTCCATTTATGCTGTTTTTGATTTCATCTAACCTCAGGCTCTTTCCACCTTGGTGTTTGTTTGTTTGTTTTTGTTGTGTTTTAACACATGTTGCTACAAGCATGAAATGAAACTGCTGCTTCTTCAATTTAGCCAAAGCAATCTACAAAGGCAGTATTTTTCAGCATCAATTGTTGACATTTGGAGGAAATAGTTAGAAGTTACAGCATAAACTAGTGCAGGCTACATCTTACAACTAAATATTAGTCTGGTCCTAAAACACACAACCAAACAGGCAGATAAATCCAGTGGTCATTTACCCCGGAGTGATTTTTACTGTCAGGTCGTTTCTTTAACAATCATACCACATCTCTAAACTTACCACCATAACTAGAAGCCCTTTTTCCATGAAGACTACAAGGTTGTTCTCATTAATAGTCTACAGCCTCTCATTCTCTGGGCTACTCCCAGAAATCTTCTTTTTTTTCTTCTTTTTAAAATATTTTCTCTATTTTTTTTTTGACAGAGATAAAGAACAAACACATGATAGAGATCATGACATGAGCTGTAGGCAGACACTTAACCGACTGAACCACCCAGGTGCCCCCACTCCCAGAAATGTTAAAATCTCCCCCATTTTATTTGGAGAATAAGAAATTTGAATAAAACGTGGTGCAACTGAGATGTACCTGTATTGATATGTCCATTAAAGGAATTTCTTCAGTACCCATTATTGTTTTTTTGACCCTAATGCCATCAGAGTTTTAATCTCGGTTCTGAGTGCTGTGAGTCCCAAATCCCCTTTCAAAGATTTTCCCAAGAAGCCTGCAGGGACAATAGAATTATAACTTAAGGTAGCCAGTATTGAGACCTTAGAATTCTTAATGAAGAGAGATAAATGTAACACTTGCTAGAGTAACAAAAATAATTTGGAGGAATGCATTTGTCTGTGATCTATCTATCCAGATGGGTAGCAACATAATAATAGAAATGTACATATATTTTCCATTATAGATATTTAGAACAAATAAAATTGACTTATTTGAGGATGTTTCCATGAATGTCTATATAGTTAAGCAAGAGACAATGCTTTTTAAGTCCTGTATACTCGTATCTGTGAGAATGAGCATTGACAGAAACGTGTCCATATTACTTTGGTTGTTCTCTCCCTGACTTCATTACTTTTATAGGTTCCTTATTTCAGCTTGGGTTACATTATTTTGTTTGTATCCAAAATGAATCTCTCAATTGTAATCACAAGTAGATTTCATATAGTTCTCTAATAATTACTTCATAATTGTGTGTGTTATAAGTTCTAGAAAAATTATGCTTAGAACTAGTAGGATACTTCAGAAAGCACTTACCTTAAAATTGCTGGCCTTATGCAAAAGTAGGGGTCTGATTTTTCAGATTAAATTGGTATACTTCTGCTTTAAAAAAAACATAGTATCTTTTTCAATACCGTCATTCTGGAAGGCTACCAGGATTTTATTTTGAAAACTTTATTTGAAGCGACACATTTTATGCACAAATAGTCACACCTCATTTTGAAAGAAACTAAGTAGCTGTAGCTTAGCTCTAGCCCTAAGTGACACAGAGAGGTAAGTCACTGAGGTGAAATCCTTTGAGTCAGCTCTCTGTGATGTCAAGAACCATGTTCATGGGATCTTGAGGCAGGGGACAGTTCCTTTTTTTTTTTTTTTTTAACTTCACTTGCACTTGGTAATATGTGACACATAAAGCTATAGGTAAGAATGTTGGACTTGGCAGAATATGCCATTAAAAAAAAATGTGAACTCAAATGAAAACCTGCTATCAAAATTAACACTAATTGCTGACAGTAATGCCACTTTTCCTTTTCAGACCAACCACTTGTTCTTGGTTCTTTCAGATACACATGTATTTTGTAGCTTTAGTTAGTAATTTTTATTTTGCTCCCAACGTCTCAGAATAAACTCTTAAGTCATCATAGTAAGTGTCCATTATGGATCCTTTAGATACAGAGATGGTATTAAAGCCTAAATTTTAAGGGTGTGCTTTTACATACAAAAGTGAAAGGGCAGGGGAAGAGGGAGAGAGAATCTTAAGCAGATTCCCCGCTGAGCGTGGAGCTCCATGCAAGTGTTGATCTCAGGACCCTCAGATCACGACCTGAGCTGAAACCAAGAGTCACATGCTGAACCAGCTGTGCCACCTTAATCTCCCCTATTTTGAATATCCCCCAGGTTTCTTATCTTTCTCTGTACCCCCAATTCACTGAACTCACTTGGTTAAAGGTCTTTTTATCAGGATATGTTTGACTCTATAGATATTTCCAAAACCAAATTTCCCAAATCACATATTTATAATTCCCCCATTAAACAATAAAACATAGAGTTAATGAGCCCATAAATAAAAAATAAGGATATAGTTTTAAGAGATTGAAGGATTCTAAATATAGTTAATGATGGACATCGTGGAGTGACTTTAGCATTATTAAGTAAAAACTTTTGTATGTAAATATCTGAAAATTAATGAGATAAAAATGTGGAATAATCAATTATTTGAATGAGTGTCATAATGAAACTTAGTAGCCGTAGAGCACAGGTGATTTCATCCAGGTGGCATAGTGTTCCTTCCTTCCTGACGGGTCAAGAGAACCAGTAAGGGATGGTTTATGCATGTCTTGGGGTTTTTCTTAAAAACAATGACTGGTAGCTGTCGCTTACAAACATCATACTCTCTGCAAGTTACTCTTCAGAAATCTAAGGCCAATATTATTTCATGCATGTTCCACTTAATTAGTAGATTGTAGCTGATGAAAATGCCATTTGCCAAATTAAATCCTGACATTGCCCTCCCCTCTTTAATATATGTTCAATACATTATTACATTCCATAAGGCTGTTTTCATTGATTTGAACATTTATTCCAGTGATAACCCCTTTTGCCTATGGGTATGCTTAGATCTGTTGGAAATACTTTTGTGACACATAGCTAAGTTAATGCCATTCCCTTTGTATTTTGAGTTTATTTTTAAAAATATGTCCCTTAATAATGTCCAAATCAACATTGACTCAAAGTGATGTTCACTTCTGTGACCTCCTCTCTAGCTGAAACTTCATGGAGGTGTCTAAAATTTGTATTTTTTCCCCAAATTATAGTCCTATTGATTCAACTGACCATGTGCATATACTCTTATTACATGATTAATGCTTTTTCAACTTTTACTAAAGTTTCATCTGTTCCCTGTAATTTTTATACTTGGTAGGTCCCTTCATAATTTTTATTATTTGAAAATAATAGCATATGCTGTACTTTGAGGCCATCGTTGTGAAATAGCTGTAGGTACATTAAGGATGTTCCATCTTCAAGGAATATCATACTATTATCTGTCCAACAACCAACACTTTCTTAGCATTCTTAGCTCTTTTCTTTCCTCAATTTTTTAGACTATTTGCCAAAGAGAAACACAGTTTTTGTCCATTCTCCAGAAGCGCTATTGAGTGATAACAGGTAAAGAATAACAAAACTATTATGAGATATGAATGCTAGGCCTTGGTTTATTTACGAGAATATTGAGGCCCACTTTCCAACCGCACATTCTTGCTGTGTGAGTTACTGGCTTTGCAACTGAACATAATTTTTTAAAAAGTTATGTCATGCATCTGTACTTTTTCCCTTAAATAATTTAAATGAGTATAAAACATGCCATATTTGTAGTATTTACTTAGTATCTGATTTCTAATTTTATATGTGAACATACACACCGAAAATAGAAAATCACACCTTAAGACACAAGTTCCTTATTCATAATTTATTGCAACAAAATGAGTTTCTCAATTTCATTTTGCAAAGTGAAGCTACTTCTGAGAATCATAATTTTTTTCAGGAGCTTTATTGATATCTCAGTCATTCTTGTTTTAAATATTATTTATTTTTTAAGCATTGTGATCCATTATTCATTAATTTTTGTTTTTTTTACTCTAAAATGACTCAAATCATCTAAAAATCGTCTATATTTTTAATGTGATCTTTATAACCCTATTTGTTATTAAATTTTACCCAGTTCGATTTTTTGGAAAAAGGTACGTTTCTGTGATTCTTACTATATTAAAATTAAGTTTTCAAATAGACTTTTAATATATGTTTTGCAATAGAATAAGCAAGATTTAAATCTATTTTCCCTGCATGTAATATCGATGAGCTTTCTTTTGAACTACACCTATCAAAATTATGAGATATTTTAAAGTATTTTTACTGTTGTTTCTTAATTTAAAAAGGATGCCTGAAGTAATACTGTGTTATAAGCAGTCTGGAATAAAAGTCAAAGAATTCAGGCACAGTTTTTTGTTGATGTTTTGTTTTGTTTCATTTTGTTTCTTCTAAGGCTCCCTGATGGTTTTTGCAGAATGATCTTGTAATTGGGCAAATGTCAGTGAGGTAGGAAAGTGATGCAAACTTTAAATCTACACAGCGGATGTAATTTCACATGCATATCAAACTGAAGCATTAATGTGATTCTCAAGGTCTATTGCAGAATCACCTGTGTTGTATTTCTCAATAATCTTAACAGGCTTAATTGGCTCAAGAAGTCTTCCCATGGAGAGAAAGTTAAGAACTGAAACAAATCAACATGAAAGCCCTTTTTTATTTTTTTAATCAAGAACTATGCAATCCTTAGAATGCATGAAACTCAATATATCAAGATGAATATAAAAGAAAATATTGGACTCGCTAATGAGATAACTTCTTAGAACACTTGAATCCTGGTTAAATAAATAAAAAGAAAGAAAGAAAAGAAAAAAAGAAAAGAGAAGGAAAAAGAAATCTTCCATAAATGCCCAAAGTCTTTTTTCTTTTGTTATAAGGCAGGCTCCCCAGTCTATTCTTGACAGCAAACTTTCCATCAAGAACATGTTTTCAGGCTTTTTACTACCACTTCTTCCAAAATAGCTTTTAGGTCTTCAACATAGCATACAAATAGCAAAGACTTTTTTCACTAAATATAGCATAAAGTAGTCAATATTGAATCTCTATTGCCTTCTCTCTCTATTCCTATTAAATGATCTTCTTTCTACAATAGTGTTCTTCTGTTTGATGCTTAGAAAGGCTGATGTTTCCCTTTAGAGAATAATATCTGATCCATGAAAATGTTAACCATGATAAGAATTAGAGTAATAATATATAGTTTAAATTCCTTGGCAGGGAAATTCACAGTTGAAGGTTTAAAATATTTAAGTAAATGTTGAAATCTTTTATAAATAATTTACCTATCACTAAAATAAAGTGAAAAATAAAGCTAAAATGTGGATATTTTTTGCTATATATGCTATAATTTTAGAGGTAATTTACCATCAGTCACCTTGAGATGACTGTAGGGTGCTGATGATGGCTTGGTTCCCTCGCATGACTGAATGACCACACCTGTCTATATTCCTTTTCTGAAAGTACTTTATCTTTCCTTTAAAAAGAACATGGGATATGATCTGAATATACTATGAACACTTTGTTCATATATATTTATACCAAATCATTCAAGCCTTGCTTCAATATCTTCAGACTTTGCTTATACGTTTTTTGAGAGTATAATTCTTCAGGCCAAAGTTATATTAGTCACTCTCATTATGTGACTCACCCATCCACTCTTAGGTTTTAGCCAAAAGAAATGAAATCATATGTCCAGGGGCACCCGGGTGGCTCAGTTGGTTAAGTGTTTGCCTTCTGCTCTGGTCATGATCCCAGGGTTCTGTGATTGAGCCCCATGATGGGCTCCCTGCTAGTGAGGAGTCTGCTTCTCCTTTTGCCCCTCCCCCTGCTCGTGCTCACTCTCTCTCTCTCTCTCTCTCAAATAAATAAATAGAATCTTAAAAAATATGTCCATATAAAGACATGCACAGAAATTTTGGCATCTTTATTTGTAATAGCCTAACACTGGAATAACCAAAATCAAATAAAAGATACACCACAAATCAAACCTATAAGATGTCCGTGGGTAGCATGTTAGCATTATCACCCATCTTATTTTCTTCATAGCATCTATCATTCTCTGAAATTAACTTATTTTGTATTTTTTAAATTATTTTATAATTTTTTTAGTTCCCTGAGAGAATATTTGCTTCTTAGAATTTGTATCTTGTTGCATTTTTATTAAATACTCTGAACAGTACTTAGCACACAGTAGTTTTGCAAAAATTATTTTTGAGTGCATGTACAAATGCTTTATAGCTATAATTTTGTTTGATGATTAGTTTCTTGTTTTTCTTATAATGGAGTAGAATTGTGTTTCTAAACAGCTGCATTTCCTGGAAAGGATATTTTCCCAAAAGTAACACCATATTTTCAAGTGAGTTAAATTAATCTCAGGGTAAATTCAGTGCCTTAACAAAGCTTCATTACTACATTTGCTGAAGTTGGCTCTATTCTAAGCATTACCTTCATTAATATTCTCTTCTCATTTTTCACCCATTACTATATTAGTAACTGCCAAAAGCTGAGGTTTTCAAGAAAACACTGTGTTGTTAAAGACTGAATATGTAATGAAGAAAATATAAAAAATGTAGCGAATTACATGGCAACAAATCTGTTTCTTGACAAGAATTAGTTACAGCTTAAACACATGATTTTGAGCACTATTAAATACAATCATATTTACATTGGGGTTACAGAAATGTACTATGTGACTGTCTTTACATGAAATTTTGGAAATTATCAGTACTATTTTTATCATGTCATTTGACAATATTTTGAGTTCAAAGAAAATATGAAAGATGTTCTCACGTAGATTTCAACACCAGACATAAAGGTCAGTAGATCCATTTCATCATTTTCTTGGGATAATCCATCATTAGTTAAACCCACAGCAGTGGATGAAATTTTATTTTGCAATTTTATTGTACTTTTCTGTCAGTAGTACCTGTCAACCTGTAAACTTTATGATAGAAATTAATAATGTATTTTTAAATTTCTTTAAATATGAAGGGAATATGCCCTAACAGCACTTAACGCTAATATCCATTTTTCACATTGACTTTATACTTCTTCATGAAAGATTCTCAAAAGGACACAGTTTTGATCTCTTTAGTATCACCTTAGAAAAATGCTTTCTATTTTACATGAGCTAAAAAATAATGTATTTTAGTAATTCTTTCATATTTGCTATAAAAGTACCCAGGTTTTTACAAGGTAAAATAAAATAATTGAAAGGTGGCACTTGTTTTGTAATCTCTTAATTTGTTTACATTCCTCTTTTAGAAGTTGATTACATCATTATTTGTTTAGAGTTAAATCCAACATATTCTTGGAAAACTATTCTATTTCTAATAGTTTCCTGTTTCCTAGTAGACTGAATGGTCTCATTTTTTAATAAACACAGTGCCATCGTTGCATGTAATAATTGGCAAGTAAGCAAATGCAATGATGATGTACTTCTCCATACAATGATTTCCTAAAAATTAAGAAATTATCACTAGAGAAGTTTAGCTTAAAATCCATTTATTTTTATAGTTCTCAATGAGTTATATAGAATTATCATCCCAAATGACGTGTCTTCTCAAAATCAAAATCTTACAGCATAGTTGATTTTGAACACATATAGTCATTCATAGCAAAAAAACAAAAAAAAACAAAAAAAACAAAAACAAAAACCAAAAAACAAAAAAACCCTTGTACAGTCATTCTACAATCTGTGGAAGGTATTTTCCTCTACCGTAAATCAATTCCTCTTTCCTGTAATTCTGTTCTAGGTCCGGACATTAGTTTTACGGTTCTGTATGAACCGAATTCCCTAATGTATGCCTAGATTTAAGCTTTCAAACTACATTTTAGGAATCCAAATACAGCTTTGTTTCTTAAATGTGAGTTAGAATCACCTCAGGGGCTTTTGGAAAACACTGATTCTGAGGCACTTTCCCAGACCAATTAAGTCAAAATCTGGAAGGATGTCTCAGGCATTCGTAGGTTTTACATTCCTCAGGTGATTCTAATGAGATCCCAACCTTAAGAATTACTGACACTGGGGCGCCTGGGGGGCGCAGTCGTTAAGCGTCTGCCTTCGGCTCAGGGCATGATCCCGGCATTCCGGGATCGAGCCCCACATCAGGCTCCTCCGCTATGAGCCTGCTTCTTCCTCTCCCACTCCCCCTGCTGTGTTCCCTCTCTCGCTGGCTGTCTCTGTCAAATAAATAAATAAAATCTTAAAAAAAAAAAAAAAAAGAATTACTGACACTGAATAATTAACAAACATTAACATATACTGGGAAAGTATAGGTGTCTTGTTAAAAATGCAGGCTTTGGTTCAGTAGGTTAGGGTTGGTTGGTCCACGAACAATACTTTATGTAGCAAGGAAATAGAACAGAGATTGTTGCTGGGCAAGAAAAGGGTAGCTCCTGATCTTTATGTATTCAGGAAAAACAAAAAAGAAAAAGGCAGAAAGAACCAAGTGAAAGGAAAGAAGCTAGCAGAGACAGGGGCAGTCTTTAAAGAAAACTGATGAGTGTCAGTCCCTGTGTTTACTGACTTTATTTAATGAATATCTACAGTATGTGGAAATTGTTATTCTAGTTATCCTCTGCTAAAATTTTTGTGTGCAAAAAGCTCCTGAAAAACAGGTTCTGTTCTAAAGGACTTTTGTTCATGCCCATTGCATACATTTCTTTCATTCACTCGGAATACAAAGGTAAACAAAACAAAACAAAGCAAAAAAGATAGTGAAAAGGCCTTTGTTTACCTTTACACAGATTTGCTCAGTTGTTCACACTCCCTGCTTTCTTAGCCCAGCTTTTCTCTGGTGTCGCAGCAGAGCCATGTCCCGCAGGGCAGCTGGTGAGGACTGCCTGTGTAGCTCTCAAGAGAATGAAGCAGGTGAGGAGACTGAATAGTGAATGGTGTGTTGGCAAAAGGAATGGGCAGTTCTTGGCCCAGGTTCAGAAATTACTTGAATGTAGGCACTTCTTCCATCAACAGGGCTTGGTGGAAATGGTTGCCACCTGCCTCTATTCCCAGGGGCTAATTTTCCTGCTGCCGAGTCAGCTTATAGTTCAAGAGGCTGTTCATGTCTGCAATACTAAGAATCTGGAGGCGTGCCCTTGCTGCCCAGATGGTGGCTTCTGGGCATCAGGTACAGTACATTTAGACTGGCAGAGTCCCATGCTTCGCAGTCAGGGATCCATATACTTCTGCTGCTGATACTGTTTGGTGACAGCTGCCCCAGACATAATGAGATCAGTACATCCCATAAACACATGAATAGGTTTGTGCATAGAAATGTCAAGTTGGATTTAGTTTTAAATAAAATAACATATTCCTGTTTAGGAAAAATACAAACATTGCCTGTGATAAAAAGCAGAATTGGTAAAATGCGTGAAGACAAAATGTCAAAATTATAATAAAAGGTTACACAATTTACTTTTCTTCATATTATTGTTTTATATATACACATACACTTACATATCTTCAGGGATATAGGGATATAGTGTTACATAAATATAAAGTTATATTTGATCTGTGAATATATAATATATAACAAATACACTATATCATTTTGCAATATCTACATTATCTAACTAGCACAAATCACCTATTATGATTTTACAAGTATTCATTGTCATTAAACTTGTGAGTAGATACTGTATCTGCTTCATCTATAAATAAGAGAATTCTTTACAACTATTGAAGAGGAAATATTTAGGACAGGAAGATGGATTAGTTAATGCAAATGTCTACAAGTTTATGTAAGAGATGATTAGGACCTTAACAAGCATCTTGTCTCTGAGATAAAGAAGAAAGATCAATTATGGATATTGTAAAAATCAAGAAAACATAGAAATGCATGGGCAGAGACCAATATAAAAGTTCTCCAGCAAGATACTTTGTCCCACAAATTTCTGGTCATTATTACGCAGCACCCTCCCCCACCCAATCCCCTCCTCTGGTAACAGTGGATAACTTTGTCCTTGGTAAAGTATTTCTAAAGTACAAGGAGACAAAATTGGTGTTCTTAACACGACTCATTGATGTGTAAGCTTGTCCATCGTGAGAGTCACCTGCCTTTTGGCATTCACTTTATCCATGTATACACAAACGACAAGGCCCTGTCATTAACTCTTTTGAATTTGGGACAAAGTAGAGAAAACAATTATTGAAGAACTGGAGACTTTGCCAGAAACTAATGGCACCAACATCGTGCTTAACAATTGGAAACACAATTTTTTTTTTTTTTTAGGCTTGTTCCAAAATATCCATTGCAACAATAGAAACAATTAGAATAAGGTCAAACTCACCTTGGATAATGTGATTTTTAGCAGCAGTAAAAGAGGTGTTCACTATAGCTTCTTTCACTCCTTTGCGGCTGTTCCTAGTTAAAGGGCACTAAGTAAAGAAATCAATGAGATGACACAATTATAGGATTTGGCAGATTTTTTTATCCTGGTCTTTAGGGAGAATTTTAAGGTTATGAATGGAAACTTAAAATGAGTTGTATAGGAAAACAGAAGAAGTAAAACAAAGAAACAAAGCAAAATTAAATACACAGGGATATATATAAAAGCAAATATAGAGGGAAAATGCTCAGGGAAAAAGAACTTTTCCCCCAGTTTATTTCCAAATGCTTCATGAGTTTAAGAAACATTATCTTTGTGGAACTTAAGTTGGACTTAAATTTATACTTCAGGAAACTTACAAATATTCTGGCTGATAAAGTTTCTTATCAGTGGTTAGACTACAAGAAAATTCATAGGAAATCCAAGTTGAGATCAGATATGTGAGAAGTTATGAACATTTGTGAGCTCAGTGCTCAGTGGAGAGTAAAATCTTGGCATAGCCCGACAATAACAAAACCTGAGTAACATTAATAAATTCCCCATCACCTCAAACACTGTACTTTACTTTCCGAAAGAGAAATGGTCAGAAACATAAAAGGTATGTATTTGGACAGATGGACTATTTTACCAAGTATTTATAGCATGATTTATTGGCTTGGTGGTTCTAAAACATATTATCATTATACAGAAAACATGTGAAATGTTAGTATAGAAATAATTTTCATTTGAGAATTATAGTACATACCTTGTATGACACAAGAGATTTAAAACCACTTCCGATTTTAGCTAACCTTTATATTTAAACCTCCAATGTAACTTCTCATTGAAATTTGACATTTATCTTTTAACAGATTGAGTAAGTAATTTAAAAAAATATCCAACTTCCTATAACAATTATTTAAATTTTAAAATAGCATAATGATTATTTTAGGAAGCTATATTGCTAAAGGCATTTTAATATTATTATATGTTAATATATTTGCTAGTTTTTAATTTACATGTTCTCCAGGTGAATGGGTGTTGATCCTTTTTATAATCAAAACTGCTTTAGATAACACACAGAACTACCAAATATAAGTTCTGTTTCCAACCACTGTGAAATTTGAGCAGAACCACATTTTGTAACAAAACTTGGAAACTATATGCTACTGTGAATACCATTCTATTTGGAAAGGTAAATTTTTAGAATTGGAGAAGCAATTAATATGGTAATGGCAAGGTTTTTAAACAAGATTGGAAAGATGAGGAAGAGGAAGATGCTCAGAGTTAAATAAAAATGTATTTTTAAAAAGCCAGTTGAAAATTTACTCCTTAACAGGCACATTACCCAACAGGTATAAATTGACTCTCCACGGATCCCTAGCAAAGATAATTTTATGGTGATCAAGTTGAACATTCCATTCCTTCCTCAAAGATTTCCTTTATTCCAAGTCTCACTTTTCACTTGTCTCCCACTTTTTAAAGTCTTTGCTTATATTGTCTTCACCTCAACCTGAATATGGTTACATGTAAATCTGAATATTATTTTATAAAATTTTTGTTTTCTGGAAGATTTACATCTGCTTCACCGTGAAGTGTTCTTTTCCTAGTGTTTCTAAATTTCATTCACTCTTGAGACAAGCTGTCTTTGGTCATTATATAATGGCCCCCTCCACAATGGTCAGCAAAGCTCTCAAAGTTATCTCAGACTACTCTTCATCCATCTTCTTCCTAGATGTATGAGATCTCTTCTAGGGCTACATATTTTTGATATAACTGTAACCAGAACATGGTGTAGCACACTGTATGCTTAGTAGTTATAATTTGCTGTAAACAATGTATATAGAGAAATTCATCCTATCACCAACTGTATCTATTTTTAGTTAAACTTTGTGATTGGCTATAAATAATCTTTAAAATTTTCTTTAATACCCTTCTTGGTGCTTCAGAGAGCAATATAGGGAATGCATATGCTATAACTTGATACATTTAAGATATAATTTCATTTTATACACAGACCAGTGAACAAATAAAAATAAATAATGATAACTGGAAACTTTTCTACTAATAGCTTATCTAAATTTCTCTGGGTTTATATCCCATTTATATCATTTTCATATGTTTAGAAAACCTTTTTATAAGGTTAAAAAAGTTAAAACAAATTATACAATTTCTTCCTAAAGAGAACAAAGGTTTTTATTTTATTTTTTTTTACATTTTGCATCTTCTCTAAGGGTTGTAATTATAACATCGATGATACCAAAAGTTTTTAGTAAGCTTACTTGTAATTCTGAAAGAACACCTTAAACTTAACATATTTATTAATGCCCAGAGAGTCTGTTACAATATTCTACCAAAAGGAATAAACAAATGCTGTAAGTTTTATAAGCCACTAATTTTACTAACAAGGAAAGTTGGTTTACTAATGGATGTTTAGATAATCAGACAATTATACCAGATACCAGAAGAAAATGACTTATATAAAATTACAATTTTATTATTTTGGAGATTTGACAGAAATATTTTCATCCCAATAGAGCTGAAGTAATTAAAGTAATTTACGATCTACAAAGCCGTAATATCAGGGCCTTCACTACTAAGAATGATTCCAGTTGCTATTCCGTGAGTTACAAAACTTCCCATTCCTTTCTAATTCTGTCGGTCATGGAGGGACTTATGCTCTAAGGATTATCTTGGATTCTCTGCTCTTCTACGTATTTGGTTTATAGACATCTCCTTTTCCTGCTTATGCTGTACATGTCTTGTCTACTATTTTTTGCCGGAAAATTGCTACTCAGCCTCTCTAGTTGATTTCAACTAATGAAACAAGCAAGTATACACACTAATAAACAAACTATACATCAGGTCTTTGTGTTCTGTATCATGGGTTATGTTCAGGAAAAAGTGATCCTACAACTTCAGTGCTTTATAACAAAAAAAAATCATTTCTAATTCATGTTGAATGCCCATCTCAGGTCAGCTGCGGTTCTATTACATGTCTTTTTTTTTTTTTTTTCTCGGACACAAGCGGTCAGAATTGCTCCTACCTATTTTTCCTAAAGAACATTTCAAATGGCAGAAGGGAATAGACCTGAATGAAGCCCCCCGTGGTTAGTATAACATCTGGTCACAAATGATGCATCATTTTGCTCATGTTGCATTATCCAAAATAAACCAAGTCACATGACCATACCTGAGTTCAATAAAATTGGAAAATATTATCTTCCTTTGTGGAGGGGTGCAGAACAGTTGAGAACAAGCAATCCATGTTTCACTGAAGCCAGGGAGTCAGTGAGAAGATGATAGCTCTGCATGCAAATAATTTAACTGTATACCCTACTCCACATTATATTTCAAACACCCTTCCTCTTACTGGCTGCTTTCTCTTTCTCTTTCCACCTCTATACCTTTTTCATTTTATCCCTTCTAGATTTTACTCAAGAGAATTTAGTGTTTTCTCCCTTAAATATTCAGTAAAATATGTTGCAACCCATTTAGTGTGAGTAGATCTGTGTACTATTAAAAATTTGCATATTTAGGAAAAAATTACAAAACATACTTGTAAGGGGAATTTATTACAGTTCAAAGGGAGAAATGCAAAATATAGTCAAACATCTATTTATCTATATTTTAACTCTATAAAATTGATATTTAAAAAAATGATTATAAGAAATCTATGTGATAATATATGTGGTAGTATATACCCAAATTATGTTGGCGATTTTTAAATGTTTAAGATGTTTAGCATTTTAAGATATCCTTGATATCAATATCAGATATACTTAACATCCAAAGGAATGATGTTTTATGTAAACTGGTTTGTTTTCACTATTTAATGATTGAGTAGTGATGGGTTGACTTGGTCTTAGGGCTTACATTTTTCATGGCTGGCTAAATGGGCAAAATAATATGTATTCTTTGGCAAGGCTGCTTGGAAAGCTATGGTGCTAATAAAAAATAATTTTAAAGTAATAACATTTTCCTGTTTATACTTTGCTAATACCTATTGTTTACAGTAAAACAAAAAGTTAGAATTAAATATCAGTCCCATAAATTTCTTTCCTGAACTATCTGCATCCTTGAAATGCTGAGCCAGATTACTGTCAATCATTGATGTGAGTACGTGATCAAAGATCCTCTAGCGAAAGGGCAAGAACTCCTCTCTCTCTCTCTCTCTCTACTTCTACCATTATCTTTACATCTATTTATATCTAATCTTTAATCTTAAATCCGTATCTGTATCTATATCTGTATCTATATCACTGTTTAAAGTTGAAGGAAGAAATCAAAATCAGAATTGCAGTTGTGGCAAAAAGTCAAAATTAATGGGCAAATATTTTTACATTTCAATCCATGTCAAATTGGGAGTGGAGAATGCATCTGTAAATAATTGGTTGACAATTTCTGTTTAAATTTTTATTATAAGCCCAGCTTCTTCTGTTTACTTGTTTCTAAATGCTGGGTTTTATTTATGCTGCACAACACTATATGATGAATGCAAAAGTGGAATGCCTGGGGAAAATCAACTGTCAAACTGAATTCAGACATTATAGTTACTGTGATGTCAAAAAAAAAAAAAAAAAAAAGTACTGTCACACCCTAACACTTGTAAGCTTGAGAAACATGTTTTTGCTGTTTTTTTTTCTTCTTAGGTTTTAACAGTTTTTAAAATACTGAAGTACATAATGCCCTCACAGAGTCATGATAGTTTTGTGTGGGGGAAGGTGAGGGAGAAGTTTAAAACCATTGGGTTTTCTGCACTGTATGTTTACTAGTATCTATGGGCCAGTAATGGAAGAAAATCACAAAGAACAAAGATTTTATACTGCCCTCAACAATGTGCTGCTGAGAATTTTTCCTTCACAGTACAAAACAGAGAAAGATGAACTCCCAGACTTCCCAAAACATTTTGCAGATTTACTGTTGCTTAAACAATATTTTAAGAAGAAAGCACTGAAAGTTCTGGAAATGATCTAGATGAATAAGCAAAATATACACAAATTAAAAACAATAAAAAGTCTAATCATGGAGACCTGGGTGGCTCAGTCAATTAAGCATTGGATTCTTGGTTTCAGCTCAGGTCCTGATCTCACGGGTCATGAGATAGACTGGCCTCTGGCTCCGCGCTCAGCAGGGAGTCTGCTTGAGGATTCTCTCCCTCTGCCCCCCCCCCCACTTGCATGCTCACTCTCTCTCTAAAATAAAATAAATTTTTAAGAAGTCTAATCATTTTAAAACCTAACTTTATCCATAAGTTTTGACAGGATGATTTGTCTGCTATTTTTTTTCACTGTGGTTGCTCTGTGAAGAAGCAATCTAGACTTAACATCTTATAATGTCAGACTTTTTATATATGTATTTATATTTATGTTAAACATCTGAAAGCATATAAATGTATGTGTATATGATACACATCTGTATGTGATATTTATATATATGTTAGGTATCCCATCAATTCTCTCCTTTTCATATAATTTCTTTACTATCACCCTTGTCTTTCAAATGACCTGCTGGAGAGTCAACATAAATCTATTATTGAGAGTTAATATGGATTTTCTGTAAATAGTAATTTTGCCCTGACAACAAACCTCAATTTGCCCAGGTGGTGTCTGTGTAAAAAAAATGAATTAATTAACAGACTTTTAAAGATACCTTCTGAAAGATGAACTTCACAATAAAATTGTTTATCCTAGGAGCTATTTGCGGTATGGTTTTGAGAGGGGTGAGCCAAAGCAACCCTAAAGCAATTATGAATTAAGTTGACTATAACAGACTTATATAATTGTAAGTTTTCTAGTTTCTGCTGTCCACTTCCCTTTGTTCTTGTGTATAGAGAGACAGACCTTCTTTCTCACTCATCCATCCACCCATCATTTATTCGGTGCAGCAGTGCTTTACTGGGTATCTAGCCTCCCCTGCTTGCTGCTAGGCAATTTTTTTCCCATCCTCACTTAAGAATTTATGAATGTTTATGAATGACACCAGGTACCAACACATGTAAAAGTAAACTTCTTGCTGACATAGTAAATACCAAAAAGATTCCTCAAGAAGGGCTCAGTTTCAGTCAAGAGTGAAACAAGAGAGGGAATGAGGTGTGGACATGGTGAAGTCAGAAGGAGGTGGATGGTTTTGCAGTTTTAATTATGTTTAGGGGTAAAGCATGATTGTTACCTGAGTCCCATGTGATTTGAAATTTTGAGAGATACCAAGGGGAGAAAGGAAAATGGGCCTTCTTTTCAGATTGTACAGATGTGGGAACTCAAAAACTCTTAGAACTCAAACATTAGTAGTGGAGTCTGTCTTTATTACAGGTGGTGACATTTTGATTGCTGTCCTGTTGTGCTGAGCTTGATCTCGTTCCTGCATCTGGTCATTGTAATGGCATTCCTCTTTTTAGATCCCTTTCAGGTATAGGAATGTACGTGACCGCAAAGTCAGTCAGCTCATTGCGCTGGTTATGGTCTTAATTGAGTAGTACTTATGGGAAAAGTCAACTGTTTACTTTTTAATCCCTTTTAATTTTAGGATTCTTATGGACCCAGGAAGACATTGGTTAAGGGGGTAGTTGTTGTAGCATTTGTAATGGAATTTGCCTGGAGGAACCAAAAACATGTATGAATCAATCTTCCACTGACTTCATCCCCAACATACTCAATAAAATTTTGATAAATGTTATAGAATAAACACATAATAGTGAGAGGAAAGAAAAATAACATTTCCCTTTTAAAGTTAGGGTCATGCCAGTGCTAGAACAAATGACTGCCTATGTCTGGTTATAAATTTCACCAATCTTCAGTCACTTGCACACAGTATAGGAAACCAAATAATGGCCAGCATGTTAGGAAGCCTTTCATGGTAAAATTCCATTTGTTTGTCTCAGATATGCCACTCATGTGTATTTCAAATATGTTTAAATATTCATTTATCCATAAGACAAGTTATTGCAATAAAAGGAACTTTTCCTTAATTGTTTTTATTGGTTTCCTTACTACACATTTCAGGGTTCACTCATTGATTTTTTTATTCTAATCCTCTTCTGGGATTTATTAAAATATTCACTCAATGTATTCTTCTCCTTTAATTCTCTTTAGGTGCTTATACCCTTCCCATTACCTACAATAAATGGGAGAATACCCCTCTTTCCTATCCTAACTTTTAAAATAAATTTAGTAAAATACCTTAAAGATATAAAAGAGGTATAATCATTTCATTGTTAACTCTGTTTAAATAGGAATATCATGTAGAGAAGGATTTTGATACTGAATTAAAAAGAATGATGTGAAATCAAAACAACTAATCTTAAAGCCTGAACATTTCTACTATTCTTCCAAGCCTCAACTTTATTCATGGAGTCATTCTTAAGTCTACATTTATATAGCAAGCTTTACTATTTTATCTTCAAAACATTATTTCCTTGAAGCAAATATTCTAGCTCTAAGACTAGAGCTTGGGAACATTGTTTTCTCATTTTCCTGTTTATTCCTTGCTTTAAGAATTACATTTTCATTAGGACTTTTATTTCCCATATTTTTCAGTGAAAACTATGTAGATTTATATACAAGAACTCTCATTTTCCTTTATTCATTAAAAATACCCACTTGTAATTGATTGTACTTGAAATTCACAACATAACTGAAGATTATTTTCATCGTGTTTCACGATATGACCACGAACACATTTCACAGTAGGATAAATAAGAATACAGTTTTGCTCCCAAGTAGTATTCCCTGCCCATATGCTGTGAGATAATATTAATGTGTTAACTATCAGTGGGATTTTTAAATTGTATTTAGTAAAGGAACATAAAGATATCTTCATCTTGCCCTGCCCACAACAAAACTTTTTGCACATTGACATATCCATTGCAAATTCATATGTTAGTTTTGCTTGCCATCCAATACAATGGAACAGAGGAAAAAAAAAAAGTTTCTCTTAGACTCTCTAGAAAAGCAAGCATCTGCATAGTTTCTACCAGCAGAGGCATCATGGGAGAGCTTGAAGAAGAAAATGTGAAACATGTGGTGGTGGTTTTCTACCAAAAATCAAAACAAAAATGATCATCTACCAAATAAATTTCTGACCAATTATTTTCCTGAGACCTTTACATATGAGAAATAAGAACTAAAGAAAAACAAAGTGCTTCAGTGACAGATACACCAGTGCTAAGTGTTGAATTGGGTCAGACAACTTGGGTCACAGTCTAAGCGAGACCATATACTCTTCATTAGCCAAATTTAAACCATAACACTAGCTGGGATAGTAACTGGAACCACTGATGAGCAAGTCATAGAATCCGTAGACAGGGAGAATGAGGAGGAACAAAAGGAAGAAAGAGTAAAGAACATCTTTGGAGAGATAAATACGTGAACTTTTAACGTGCACTGGCCCTACCCCATGTTCAAGGGGCCATGATTTAGGATTTTCTCCTCTGTTCAGGAAAACTTGGAGGGGGATGGAGAGAAAAAGAAAAAGAAAAAAAAAAAAAAAACCTCCTCTTTTATAGTAGTAGGTTAAGTTGTAATGTTCTTTCTGGGGATCTTTAGTTTTAAAAGACGACTGGTAAAGTCTAAAGAGACTCTCACTGAAAGTGTCTAAAAATGAGAAGAGGTGCCAGGAGTTAGTTCTCAGCACAAGGTGCACATCATTATCATATGTTACACCACCACTGAAAGTTGGCATCTTCTGATCTCATCAGTTTACGGTGCATGTTTTTTAAACCTAGATAGCTTGCATTTTGAGTTTTCAGTGTAGTAATTATCATCAATTATGGAGTTATTGTTTTCCAAAGATCGCACTTCAATAACTAAATTAGGTATGTAATCTAGCACAATTTGGAGAGATTTAAACAAGGCCACTTATGAGAGGACTTCAATTATGTAAACATTTGGAAGCGTAATGTTAGTGATAGTTTCTAGGGAATGCCTAAAAATGAAATGAAATACAACCAATATTTCTTAGACACCTGATTTTATTTCAAGTAGAAGAAGCAAGTGGTTTAAATTAGTAAACATCCAGAATATTAAAAAAGTGTTTAAAAGCAGTTTCTCATTTAGCTTATCCCATTTGATATTTTAAAATAGCAGTAACTATTAAAGATGTACATGTCCTTTCCATGATGGATATTCCAGAGAACTAATCATTTAGTCAGGTGTCATTTGCACACTTCAATTACCTCTTTAAGCATTTTTGTGTGAGTTACTCTGAATGGCCTAATCAGGCCTCGTGTGGGCAGATTGTATTACCATTTAGATTATACCTCTGTATACCTACACAGCTATGGACCACAAGCTAAAAGAGAGAGATGCATAAATGTAGATATAAGTACAAATGCTCACATATTATATTCAGAGGCAAAATTCTTACCTTTTTTAAAATAATTTTTCAGGGGAAAAGTGTGTTTAATCTTCTGAAGGCCCCTTATTCTTCTTAAAGGGTTATCGATAGTTTTGGCATTAATTCTAATGGCTTAATCCGCAGACCGTACTTATATGCTGTCAAACTAATTGAGTACGTTAAATAATACTATAAATCTAGATATTTGTTTTTCAATTTTGAATTTTTAATAAATATCTTGAAATTACTATGATCTGGAAAATACTGTCAACATTCAGAGGTACATTACTTGTATTGGCAGCATAAGCCAGTATTTTTTTTTTCAAAGAATGTAGGAACAAATAATTTGTAGCTTTTTCATAAAAAAGTGTTGATTCTTTCCAGAAGCACTGAGGAAGGAGAGATTTGAAATAATTCTAGACGTTCATCTCTGTTTTTTGCCAATCTTTTTTGCCAAACTAATTGATATGACAAAAGTGGAAACATTTCTTTATTAAGGAAACATTATAATGACCAGCTCACATGTGAGAAAAGGAGAGTTCGGACTTACAGTACACATATGGAGGATAGCATTTTGGATTTTAATGTCTACTATTTTGATCTTCTAGAAAGATTCGAGCTGCATTGCCTCTGATAAGCATCACATTGACAACTGTGGCTCCAAGTTGTTGAAACCAGGCCAAGAAACATTGTAAATTATTAGCCACCCTACTTCCAACCAAATTATTATATAATTCAAATAGAATTTTCTTAACATTTTCCACATTTTACCTTGGCAAGTAGTAAATGACTGTAAAATGTATACAATATTTTTTGCGAGGACAGAATGAGATGAAGAATATCAAGAGACTTTTAGCAATGACTTTCACATGGGAGTCATCTCTCAATGAGTGTTATTTTCCCTTCTTCCTGTCATGTTACACATAAGGTGGAAATACATAGAATTTGTTTTGGATGATATGTTCCTTTTGAATGCTAGTGGAAGCCATTAATCCTTCCATACATAGATAACTAACCTTACTCATTAGTATGTCACCTAGACAATGTAGATAAGCTTGTCTTGTATCTTCAGTGTAATATAACACTGAAAGAGTGAATTTAATAGTACAAACTACTAAAGATAAAAATATAACTTCTTCCTATAAACAACTGTTTAGGGCAGAGATTTTTTAATTATTGTACAGAAATCTAGCAAATCACTGGCAATCAAGGCTAAATAGAATCAGATTCATTACCAACAAGTAAGAGGCAAGGATATTGATATTTAAGAATATTGATGACAAATAAGAGCTTAAACTTTGGTTCTGTACTATGAGAAGACTTCGATAGTACAATATGGGAAGTATAACCATTCTTCACATTCTAAAAAGACACAACTTTGGTGTGTTTAGTAAAGCAGTTAACATTAAGCACCTAAAAACTGGTAACAGAGTCAAGGGTACAGTAATCTGGAATCTAGTAATAAATGATAATGAGAATTAAAATAAGAAGGAACTTAGCATCAACAAACACATTTTTTATATGAAAAATCTCAGCAACTGGATTGGAGTCAGGGTAAGTTCCTGCATTTATGAGACAAAGTTTGGCAAAGAGAATGGTCCAAAGAGATAGAATACCAATAGTATTTAATAGAATCCTGGATCTTAAGGAAAAAAAAAAATCACAAACTTTTGTTTTTATTAAAAAAATAAAAGGGGGCACCAGGGTGTCTCAGGCAATTAAGCCTCTGCCTTCAGCTCAGGTGATCCCAGGGTCCTGGGATCAAGCCCTGCATCTGGCTCCCTGCTCAGCGGGGAGCCTGCTTCTCCCTCTCCCTCTCCCCCTGCTTATGCTCTCTCTCTCTCTCTCTGTCAAATAAATTAATAAAATCTTTTAAAAATAAAATTAAGTTATTTTAATTGTACTCAACATGCAGTACTAGTTTCAGGTGTGCAGTGTAGTGATCCAGCACTTCCATACGTCTCCCTGTGCACATCATGACAAGTACACTCCTTAATCCCCACTACTACTTACCCCATCCCACCCTCTGTGTTAACCATCAATTTGTTCTCTCTAGTTAAAAGTCTGTTTCTTGATTTCTTTCTTTTATTTTCCCTTTGCTCATTTCTTTTGTTCCTAAATTCCACTTATGAGTGATATCATATAGTATTTGTTTTCTGACTTATTTTGCTTAGCATTATACGCTTTAGCTCTATCCATGCCTTTGCAAATGACAAGGTTTCATTCTTTTTTATGTTTGAGTAGTATTCCATTTTATATATATGCCACCTCTTCTTTATCCATTCATCAATAAATGGACACTTGGGCTTTTTCCATAATTTGGCGATTGTAAATAATGCTGCTGTGAGTTTCAGGGTGCTTGTATCCATTTGAATTCGTGGTTTTGTATTCTTTGGGTAAATAACTAGTGGTGCTATTGCTGGATCATAGGGTAGTTGTATTTTTAACTTTTTGAAGAACCTCCATATTGTTTTCTGCAGTAGCTGCACCAGTTTGCATTCCCACCAACAGTGCGTGAGGGTTCCCCTTTTTCAACATCCTCACCAATACTTGTTGTTTCTTGTATTGATTTTAGCCATTCCAACAGGTGTGAGGTAATATCTCATTGTAGTTTTGATTTACATTTCCCTGATGGTAGGTGATGATGATCATTTTTTCATGTCTGTTGGCCGTCTGGATGTCTTCTTTGGAGAAATGTCTGTTCATATCTTCTGCCCATTTTCAAATTGGATTATTTGCTTTTGGGTATTGAGTTGTATAAGATGTTTATATATTTTAGGCTCTAACCCCTTATCAGATATATCATTTGCAAATATCTTCTCCCATTCCGTAGGTTGCTTTTTAGTTTTGTTGATTGTTTCCTTCACTGTGCAGAAGCTTTTTATTTTGATATATAGTCCCAATAGTTTATTTTCGCTTTTGTTTCCCTTGTCTGAGGAGACCTATTTAGAAAGAAGTTGCTAAAACCAATGTCAAAAAAGTTACTGCCTGTGTTTTCCTCTAGGATTTTGATGGTTTCAGGTATCAATTTAGGTCTTTAATCCATTTTGAATTTGTTTTTGTGTATGGTATAAGAAAGTGGTCCAATTTCATTCTTCTGCATGTTGCTTTTCAGTTTTTCCAACACTATTTTTTGGAGACTGTCCCTTACCTATTCTTATTTTATCCTTCTTGTCAAAGATTGTCTATGTAGTTGTGGGTTTATTTCTGGGTTTCCTATTCTGTTCTATTAATCTATGTCTCTATTTTTGTGCCAGTACCATACTGTTTTGATCACTGCAGCTTTGTAATATAACTTGATGTCCAGAATTGTGATGTCTTCAGATTTGTTTTTCATTTTCAAGGTTGCTTTAGCCATTTGGGGTCTTTAGTGCTTCCATACAAACTTTAGGATTGTTTGTTCTAGTTCTGTGAAAAATGCTATTGCTATTTGATAGGGATTGCATTAAATGTGTAGATTGCTTTAGATACTACAGACATTTTAATATTCTTGAAATCCATGAGCATGGGATGTTTTTCCATATTTTTGTGTTGTCTTCAGTTTCTTTCATCGGTGTATTTATTTATTTATGTATTGAGAGCATGAGCTGGGGGAGGAGCAGAGGAAGAGGAACAAGTAGACCCCTTCCTAAACATGGAGCCCAAGGTAGGGTTCAATACCATGACCCTAAAATCGTGACATGAACGAAAATCAAGAGTCAGATGCTTAACCAATTGAGTGACCCAGGTGCCCCTTTTTCATCGGTGTTTTATAGTTTTCAGAGTAGAGATCAGAAAGCACAAAATTTGAAAATTGTTTAAAATTTGTAACTAATTAGTACTGAAGAGTTCTTGATGGTGAATTTCCATTCTTTGGGTTAAAGCTTTTTACAGGTATTTTATCTAAAGAAATTACTTGATTCTATATAGTCCATTATGGATAGGTCTTCAGATAGATTTCAGTTGATTCAAGTTAGGGAGAAAACAGAATGTAATGACAGAATACCTGAAGGAACCTGCTATGTTTTTACTAAGTTTACAACTGTAAATGCACTGAACCCCATTTTTTTTTTTTTTGAGTAGCAGTATCTCTTAACATTGCATTTATTTAGTATTTGCAGAGCTAATGAATATCTAAGTAACAATTCCCTGGGTTATAAATTCCTATTATCCATTTTATAATATGAAATGTGTATTTCACACAGAATTTGTGCTATACATTTATAGTTCAAAGAATAATAAAAAGATGGCCAATGCAACAAATAAAATTTTGAAAAATAAGTAATTCAAAAATCAAGATAAACTAAACATCAGAATTTTGAAACCCATTTAAAAACATGGAATCCATAAAGAACCCCAAATAAACCAAATCTCAGAAAATGTGGAGAGATCCCACACACACAGTAACTCTGTGCCAAGCCACCAAATTTTTCTCAAGTGTGGTGAACAAAAAATAAAAACTAAAGCAATCTGAGCCAAGTAGGATCTCTGACAAGTCCTTCAAAACCTGCAGGGTGGGAAGGTTGTGAAGAAAAACATATGAGACATTCATGGTCTTGATAAAGTATAGGACAGCTGGCTTGCTAAAGTTGGGGAGAAACAACAGAGCTGAACAAGGTATTTCAAGGCACAGACAATGGAGACTGCAATTAAGGAGCAGAGAAATCCCATAGCATCTTCAACACTTGATAACCAGTCTTCTAATCAGGGGGAGATCAGTCACAGTTCCAGAAGTTGCCAGTTCAGCTATAAAGCAGAACCTTGGAATTAGAGAAGAGCTCCAATACCAGGAACTATTCACTAGAAAGTATAGATTCCATGTTCAAAAAAATGAATACAGTGGTGAGTTATATAAAACTAAAGCATAAACAAAATCCATTTTTAGTTTATCTGCAGATCCTTTGGGTTCAGCTCCCAGTATAGTGATCTAAGAGGAAAAAAATGTGTACTCTTTTGTAGAGGTAAATATTATTGACACTGTTTTCTCCTGTTATTTTTATACTAAATGCCCATCTTACAATCAAAGATTACAAGACACACAAAATAAGGCAAGAAAATCTATACCACAGTTCAAAGAGTCAATAGCAAGACACTTAAAGATGGGCCAAATTTAGAAATGATCAAACAGGGATTTTATACTAACCATGGTAAAATGAACAACACAGATAAGAAAATGCAAAGAGAGTCTCATGCTTGCAATATATGTATCTTTAAAAAATCTAGTATCAGATTACATAAGGAATCCCTGTAAATCCATTAAGAAGAAAATGGCGTGTATTTTATACATCTCAAAAGAGGATATTAATGTGTGGTGTGATGTGCAATGCAAACAGTGCTACCAGGTAAATGTAAGTTAAAATTAAAATGAGAAGCGGGGCGCCTGGGTGGCACAGCGGTTGAGCGTCTGCTTTCGGCTCAGGGCGTGATCCTGGTGTTATGGGATCGAGAGCCCCACATCAGGCTTTTCCGCTATGAGCCTGCTTCTTCCTCTCCCACTTCCCCTGCCTGTGTTCCCTCTCCCGCTGGCTGTCTCTATCTCTGTTGAATAAATAAATAAAATCTTTAAAAATAAATAAATAAAATGAGAAGCAGTTATAAACTAATCAAAATTTTAAATTTAAAAATAATATAGCAAAACCAACTTATTACAAGGATGTAGATTACCTGGGCCTTTCATATATTGTTAGTGGGAGTATAAACCTGTCATTCATTTTGGAAAATTGCTTAATGCAGTAAATTTATACAAACATCTACCTTTTGACTCAGGAATTTATTCCTAGTCTTACTCAAGAGAAATAAAAATATTTCTTCACAAAAGAATTGTAGAGGAATGTTCAAAAGGAGTGGATTGATAAATCATGGTATGTTTGTGTGATGGAATATTAACCAGCAATAAAAAAGAATAAATAGCTGCCCCAAAAGAAGCGGGACACACGTGGTTACATAATTTGTGATTCCATTTGTATTAAGTTTAAGTAAAGACTAAAGTAATCTATAATGACTGATATCAGAAAGTGGTTGCTAATCAGAATAGATATTGGGAATTGGTAGGCCCAAGCAAACATTCTGCAGTGATGACAATATCTTATACTTAGATGTGTAATCTTATAATTACACATGCGTATATGATGATCAGAACATATTGGACATTTAAAATATGTGGAGCTTGTTTTCTATTAATTATACTTCAATTAAATCGATAAATCATTTTCTACTCTGAAGTTACAAAAATATTCTTCTATAATAATAGCTAAATTCTCTGTAACTTTTCTCTCACGTTTAAGTTTTTGATATCCCTAGAATTGATCTAGTTTCATTTTTTAAACTATGGATAACTACTTGTCCCAATACTATTTATCAAAAAGCCTAACTTTACCCATTGTACAGTGGCACATCTTTCATGTAAGGTATTTATGTGTGTGGGTCTGTTTCTGGACTTTCTATTACATGGCACTGTTTTGTCTATTCTTACATCATTTTCAAATGGTCTTAATTAATATAGTTCTATCATGGTTCTTGACACTTTATAAAACTCTCAGCAGGCAGTACTTTTCTCCTAATCACCATCCTCTCCCAGCCCATACAGTGGCTATTTCTAAACATCACTAAACATCCCTCAAAGCCTTTGCTTTGGCCACTTTCCCCATCACACTCAGCTAAATACCTTAAGTCCTACCTAATAGAGAACATAATGGCTCCCAGGCCTTCCACCTCCAAATTTATCAGCATCATCAATCATCCTTATAGCCTTCCTTCCTGTTTAGTAGAGGAGATGTTACTGCTATAGACAGCAATAACTGCAATCGTTGTCTGAATATCATGTCCTTCCATTTTCTCAAGTACATTATACCATCTGTGTAGTTCTCTTTTCACGTATTACCTTATATTGCATATATTTTGCCTCACTTTTAAAATTAGTGATTTTTCCCCTATTTTGAAAAGGAATATATTTTAAAAATAAAAATTAGGAAATTCATTTCAAAAACATTTTTGTATTTGTTGTGTGTCTTATGTCTCACAAAGTTCACACTGTAATCTTGTTTATACATTTTTTATTAGTATAGATCATGAATTTGTCTCATATCGGCAAATATTCTTTTAATACCTGAGCACTTCAATAGATAATTTAATCATATGGATGTATATATATCCCTCCTTGTTTTATAACATTTTCAAAATACTACAAGTGCTTATGTTTTTGTTTTAAAGGGACATGAAAATAATAGGGGCGCCTGGGTGGCGCAGTCATTAAGCGTCTGCCTTCGGCTCAGGGCGTGATCCCAGCGTTCTGGGATCGAGCCCCACATCAGGCTCCTCCGCTGGGAGCCTGCTTCTTCCTCTCCCATTTGCCCTGCTTGTGTCCCCTCTCTCGCTAGCTATCTCTGTCAAATAAATAAAATCTTAAAAATAAATAAATAAAATGGACATGAAAATAATGAAAAGTGACTCGTATGGTATTTGGGGAATATCTTTGATATAATCCCCTTCTTATCAACACAAAGAGTGAATTATATACCTTCTGCTGAGCAGTTCTGTTTTCAATTAAATTATCTCTATTGATGATTTTATATGTTAACATGTCTTACACTTAGAAAATGCTAATGTTTTCATTTTTAAAGATTATTTATTTTAGAGCACGCAAGTCTGGGGGGAAGGGTGGAGGGAGAAGGAGAAAGAATGTTAAGCTGACTCTATGCTGAGGAACTAATGTGGGACTCAATCCCAAGACCCTGAGATCATGATCTGAGTCAAAACCAAGAACTGGATGCTTAACCAATTGTATCACCCTAGGCACCCCGTATTTTCTAAAGTCGGCATGATATTTCCAAATTATACTATGCTTTATAAACTACTCTGCTGTTTTTCATTTCTCATCCTCTATCATGTCTATTCTTTCTTTGATTCATTTTGTCTCTACTCTTCTACTCATGCCTCAGAAAAGTGTAATTTTGATTTTTTAAAAAGATTTTGGTTTTCAGTAATCTCTCCACCCAACATGGACTCAAACTCGCAACCCCAAGATTAAGAGTCGTATGCTATACAAACTGAGCCAGGCGGGTGCCCCTATAATTGTGATTTCTATCTCAATGGATGTATATTTTCTGAAGTACCAATCACCGATTCTTCACAAGTCTTTGTAGTCATTTCAGTCCACTTTTATGTTCAAATCTTATGTATCTGGTAACTGATGAAGTTGTCCAATCCTGTAGGCCTATGAAAATCAGTATTTCCAAACAAGAATGAATCTGTGTTCTCTAATCCTGAATACAATATTACATTTTTACTGGAATCTGTTCTTCTCTTGGCTATTTTTCACATTTGGTAAATGTTAATCTTATTGATCTAGTTACTGACACCAAAAATGAGAGTTATTCTTGAATCTATTCTCTTATGTCCAAGAAGGAACAAAGTATAGCATATTTTACTTTCTTAGTGCATTTGAAATTTATCCCCTCTGATATCTTCTTACTCTTACTGTCATGATTCTTCTCACTTTCTCTAAACTTAAGTGCTAACTGAGCATTCTAACTGGTCTCTCTGAAGCCCTCCAGTCCTTGCCCCCTAATTTTTCAAACTGTACACTGCTGTCCTAGTGATCTTTCTATAATGTGGAGTAGGTTCTGTTACTTCTGTGCACAGAATTATTTCTCAATTATTTTCCTTTAAGATGAAGTTGATTTCACAAGGAAAAAATGAACTTCTGTGCCAGTGAGAATTGCAAATATATCTCCCCCCAAGATCATTCTCTGGCTATTCAATCAAATCCTAATCTACTACTGCTGTGAAGAGGCTAGATTATCATTCAGCTGATCTTAAAATAAGGAGATTATCCGGGATTATCATGGTGGCCCCAATCTAATCACATGAATTTTTAAAAGAAGAAGAGAAGGCAGAAGAGAGATGCACATGAAAGGAGGTAGAAGGGGGAAATTAGAGAGATTCAAAGCTTGAGAGTAACTGAACCTCCCATTGCAGATGGGGGTGACATGGAAAATTCGAGAAGGAATGTAGGCAGTATAGAGGAACAAAGTGACAGCAAAGAAATGGTACCTCAGTCTCAGAATCATAAGAAACTTGATTCTGCCAACCAGAATGAGCTTAGAAGCAGATTCTTGCCAGAGCCTCTTGGTAAGAGCCCAGAGGTCAATACATTGGTATGGGCCTTGTAAAACTCAGAGCAGAGAAACCAGTCAAGTCAACCCAAACTTCTGACAGGTAAAGACTACCAAACTACTTGGTAGTCTCTCTTGAATGCTCCATTTATATTCTCTCTTACACTGATATTTCCATCAAAACACTTAAGACATCCTCTGGTAATTATCAACTTGTCTGTCTCCCCATATGTGAATATAAACTCTTTGAAGACATAGGCTATAAATCATATCCGTGAATTACCGAGGACTAGCACAAAACACAATACAATATTTATGCAGAAGAAAAATTTATTGAATGCACCCTGGAATGATGGGTTTGCAGTTTGCAGTGAATTCTTAAGAATGATTTATTAACTACCACATATATCAATGAAAGGTCACTATCCTTTCTGTACAATTATTTTGCCAATAAAGATTAGCCTATTGAGTGTTTTACTATATCCTGACACTTTATCCTTTTTTCAGATACCTTATTTTTTATTTTTTTTATTTTTTAATTTTTTAATGATTTTATTTATTTATTAAGGAGAGAGAGAATGCAAGCATGAGTGGGGAGGGGGCCGGGGCAGAGAGGGAGAAGCAGACTCTCTGCTGAGTTGGGGGAGGGCGGGGCTCAAATCCAGGATCCCAAAGTCATGACCTGAGTTGAAGGCAGACACTTAACCAACTGAGCCACCCGGGCGCCCCCAGATGGATTGTTTTAAACTAATTTTCTATAATAGCGATGATAATGCATTTCTTCCATTTAATTAAAAGACATATTGTTTACTTGAAACTGACTTTTTAAGGCAAATCTTGTCACTCTCTATATTTGCATGTTTTCATTCCTGGTAGAAGGATACTTTTGTGTATTTTTTTCCCCCACAGAGAGATAATTAACTGCACATCCCTTTCAGGAACAATATTGAAAGATTATTACCTACCTTAATTTTTCTCCACATTCCTAACCTGCTCCTCCTTAGGTTAGAGAAATGCTTATAATTGTAGTGAACCCGAAATCCATTGACCTCTGGGGTTCAGACTCTTCTTCCATTTCATTCACTAGGATCTGCCTTCCTAAAACAGCATTCGTTATTATTTCCACTCTTGCTCTTAATGGTACTGGCTTCTCCGTACTTCTGGGAAAGCTTGCATTTTCTTATCTGCTCTATTTGTGATAATTGTAGTACTAGAAGTTCATTTATCAAGGGGTAGGGAGTACTAGAAGGCCCATGTTGGCCTTAGGACAAAGCAGGGCAGTCACATATTTTGTGCCGTTTTGCCCTCCACCAAGGCATCTTGTTCAGAGACCACTAATGTCTGAAATATAGCCCAGGCTTGATTTTCCAAATCCTGTGCCCTGAAGGGCAAAGGCTAGAGGGATACCTTATGCTCATTTATAAGAAGATGTATTTTGTACATCCCTTTGTTTAATCTACCATTCTGGACTCCTTTATCTGTGTGCATTTCGTTCAGAACCAACAGTTAAGAGATCTCAGTAATTAGCTGATTTAAAATCACACACCAGGGGGACCTGGGTGGCTCAGTTGGTTAAGTGTCTGACTTCGGCTCAGGTCATGATTTCAGGGTCCTGGGATCAAGCCCTTCATTGAGCCCTGCATCGGGCTCCCCGCTCGGCAGGGAGTCTACTTCTCCTTCTCCCTCTGCTGCTCCCCTTACTTGTGCTCTCCCTCCACCCCCCGGTCAAATAAGTCAGTCTAAATAAATGAATAGAACAGAACAGAACAGAACAGAATAGAATAGAATAGAATAGAATAGAATAGAAGAATAGAATAAAATCACAAGTCAGAAAATAAAGCTAAAGGAAACTTAATTTTCAGTACTGTGTCATTATCCAAGCAGTTATGATTTTATCTAAAATAATTTTGTCACACTCTGAAAATAAATTTTTGTCTGTTAAATCTTTAACATGCGTATTTGGCCATACTACTTACTTTTTAAAGTTTATAGGCTCTCTATGCTGTGCATATGCTAAACATGCCCTTACATGGATGAAGAGCCTTATTGTGCTCTATTTCTAATGTCCTACAGTCCTAAGAGGAAGAACATAGGCTATTATTTTACAAATAACTTTTGCCTCTCCTTACAAAGGTAATAGTTTCAGCTTAATGAGGCACTGCTCTATTTGAAATCTATTTATGTTTTTGTAAAAAAAAAAAAGGTAAAACCTTGCAAATTAATCTGATTAATTATGATGATAACTTAAAATTTATATTAAAATTTCATTGTAATGAAATGCTCATTCTTTTGGATGGTACTTCTACTCATCAATCTTTTAAAGTACTCAATTCCCTTTGCAAAACGTTGTTTGGATAAGCGAAAACAGCGAAGTGAGGGTGAATGCCAGATGTTTAATTAGCTCCACTTCATCTAGTCCACTTCAAAGAGCATAATGTTCTCATAGAGGAAGGGATTTTCTGTCAGTATTTCATTTAAAATATACAGTAAATACTTTTAAATGATTGAATGACTGCATTGTAAATCAGTTAATATATAAAATTAACAGGAAAATAATATGCTTATTTCCAAGTTGGTTTCACAGAATCATAACAGGTCAAGAAACCAGTTTGGGATATTGCAGGATAAATAAACACCATGTAAATTGGACCACAGTCACATATGTATTTTTCTACAAAACTGGTTATTCTGTTTTCGTTCTCTACTTAAGGTCAGAATGTAACTTACTTGTGAATACAAAGAAAGGCACACAGATTTCCTAATTAAACTCTTCTAATCTGTCTTTTTTGAATTTTAACTCTGTATTAGCCATGGCAGTTGGGATAATTACTTTTCAGTTTCCTACTATATAAAATCAACAGAATAATAGAGATTTGCCTCCCAGGGTGTTGGGGGGTTAGTATAAGACATAAGTCATGTAAAATGTTTAGCCTAGAGTTAGGTATATTGTAGGTGACAAATAAATGTTAACTATCATTATCGTGATTGTTTCTAAAAGCAGTAACTAGATATTCTTAATCATCTTATTTTGTAAACTCTGATTTCCTGCTAAATAATGTGTGAGAAATACCAAAATGTTGGTCCAATCTTCCTTTTACCCTCAACAGTGATAATGGATGCATTCGTAAGAGCTTACATAATTTTTTTTTGAAAATCAAATCAATTTTCCTCCTATACCTATACTATTTTCCTTAAGAAAAGATTAAAAGCTCCTTGAATGCCTGTATTAACAGTATATTTAATTATGCTTTTTTTAAAAAAAAGCAGATTGTTACCTTTCTTAAAGGCCTCCCATAAGGTATTTAAGATGTTGATATTTAGTACAGTAATTTTTTTGTGCCAAATCTGTCATTTCCACAGATCATGTAGCCACATTAAGCTTTGAAACCAATACCAGAAAAAAAGACATTAAGATTTTTAGATAATTTCAATATGTTTGAATATTTAGTTTGACTTAAATATTATAAATGGAAATAAGTAACAAAATCACAGGTATGCATTAGAGAGACCGCTTTTTATTTTAAGTTTTAATTTAAATTCCAGTTAACATACAGTGTTATATTAATTTCAGGGGCACAATATAGTGATTCAGCATTTTCATACAATACCAGGTGCTCCTCACAGCCAGTGCAGTCCTTAATCCCGTCACCTGTTTAACCCATCCCTCCACCTCCCAACCCTCTGATAACCACCAGTTTGTTCTTTATAGTCAAAGAATCTGTTTCTTGGTGTGCCCCCCTCTCTCTATTTTTGTTCCTTTCCATCTTAATGTTCATACAAAAACAAGAGCTGAGGGGAGTAATAATATACAGTGCAAATATTTTAGACCAAAATATGCCTGAGGGAACACCAGACTACCTGAACAAAAAGTAAATCATGCTCAGTTTGCTAAGGGTCCCACTCTTGATTTCAGCTCAGATCATGATCTCGGGATCCCGAGAGCCAACCTGCATTGGGCTCCTCCCTGGGTCTGGAGTTTGCTTAAGATTCTCTCTCTTGGGGCGCCTGGGTGGCACAATGGTTGAGCGTCTGCCTTAGGCTCAGGGCGTGATCCCAGCGTTATGGGATCAAGCCCCACATCAGGCTAATCCTCTATGAGCCTGCTTCTTCCTCTCCCACTCCCCCTGCTTGTGTTCCCTCTCTGTCTGGCTGTGTCTGTCTCTGTCGAATAAATAAATAAAATCTTTAAAAAAAAAAAAAAAGATTCTCTCTCTACCTCCCTCTGCCCCCAGCGCCACCCAACCCACTCTCTAAAAATAAATAAATAAATAAATAAATAAATAAATAAATAAATAAATAGTTTAAGTCTAGTAGTATTCTGCCCACAAAAACAATGAACTCCTTATTTCATTCATTTTTTCTTACATTTTTACTTCGATAACGACTGTTTTTTATCCTAATATATGTTGGTAGATAAAGTGAAATAAAAAGGTATTGGATGCCTAGAATGTGTCCCACACTATGTTCAGCACTACATACTTTGAAAATCATTCAATTCTCACATCAGTGTTAGATATAATACGTGTATCTATCTCATGTAGTACTTTCAACAATTGTGTGAGTTGCTTTCTTAATTCTATAAAGAAAAATCAGAATCCTGCCATTTAAAAATGTATCCAAAGTAGCAAAGGTGGAAAGTAGCTAGAAAAAAGCCTCAATACAAACTCATGACTCCCTGATGACAAACGTTGCTATCTCCTTTCAATAAAACACTCTTTCCTCCAATTTAACTTCAGCATTCAGAAAGAGATTAACAATCTACTTTATTAGATATCACCAAAAACGTGAATCTTCTGTGACATATACTGAATGTTTCTCTTTTTATTTAGCCATTGTGTTATTGTACAGTCATACCATGAGGTTGGTCAAAATGTGGATGCAGCCTTGGAAAGTTACAAGTTTGTAAATAACTACAAACAGAAGTCAAATGGGCAAAATGAAAACAGGATGGTTTAGTGGGTGAATTCAAGATCAATTAGCTATAATCATTCCTCCTAATCATATCATGATGATGAATAGGAATATAGTATTTTCATATTCATTTGACAATTTGATCTTTATAATTTCCATGTGAAGATTTGTAATTTTCATTTGTATACCTAGTTCTAGTTGCCATTCTCCCATGCATAAGATAGTGTTTGTCAGTCTAACTTCACTGCAATAGTATGTGTGCCCTTTATGTCTTTATATCTAAAAAGAAAGGTACATATTATATAGACTTATAATTAGATCCTATTATAATTATGCTTTATGGAGGTATGTATGAATCCTCATTATTTTATACATTTCTCCAGCCCATGACTATGAGTAGATGGAGGACAGAGAATCACACAGCCGGCACTAAAAATGGCTTTAATAGGGGCACTTGGGTGGCTCAGTTGGTTAAGCACCTGCCTTTGGGTCAGGTCATGATCCCAGAGTCCTGGGATTGAGCCCTGCATCAGGCTCCTTGCTCAACAGGGAGCCTGCTTCTCCCTCTCCCTCTGCCTGATGCTCCCCATGCTTGCTCTCTCTCTCTCTCTGTTGAATAAATGAAATCTTAAAAAATAAATAAATAAAAAATAATAAAAAGGCTTTAATAAAGGAAAGAAAAAAGAGAAGAAAAAAATAAAATTTATGCACTTACGATTTGATAGTTAAAGAAGTTCTAAACAAACAAAAAATCTAGTAGTATTTACATATTAGATAGTTGCTTTCCCAACACGATTAATTTCTGTAAGCATATTTAAAATTCTTTCTGGATCATAGAACACTTAGAATATGCCTAATTATGCCAAATTATTGAGGTAATATGTGATCAATAATTATAGGAAGAATACAAAGTACATACATTGTCATTTTGGGCGTATAAATCACATCTCTAACATTGAAAATGAAAGCACGAAAAGGAAAACCACAAGCTAGAACTTTGAGTGGTTCTCTTTTCTTTTTTTATAACCCACAATATGACATACTTATTATTATAAGGCTTTGAATTACAAAGTAATTTAAATTCATTAGATCGTTATTTGAGAATTTATGATGATTAACAAATGAAGGAAATTTCTGCAGAATTGTCTTAGTGCCTTATGCCTGTCAACAAATCCACAATTTTAATCCAAAGCTGAAAGTGTAATTAATGAAATGATAGTGAGGTTTGCAAATTTGATGGTGATTTTAATTTTACACGAAAACACTGAATGTAAGAAACTATCAGTGCTTTCTAAAGAGCATTTAATCTTATCCAGGTTTATTAAAGGCAACAATATATTTCCATTTTCATCATATGGGAAAGAGAAAAAAGAAAAAGATTTAGTTTTCATCGCTTCTTATTTTCCCATTGGGGAAAAAAGGAGTGATAGTTCAAGTTACATTCATTGCAAACATATCATTGATATTCAAGGAATTTAAAAAAAGTTATTAAAATATAGTGTGGTGCAGAAATATATATGTGTGTGGGGTGTTTATATACACACACATACATCATACATATATATGAAATTTTATATTTTTCATTTATTATATTTTATATAAAGAATTTTGATAAGGAGTAAAATTGTGAAAATTGTGAATAAATGTAGTTCAGAGTAAAATGTAAGAATTAGTTTTACAATGTGAAATCATGTTTTATCAATATTGGCATGTTTCTCAAGTAATTAGTTTCTAGTTAAAAAGGGGGAAGAGGGGCACCTGGGTGGCTCAGTTGTTAAGCATCTGCCTTTGGCCCAGGGTGTGATCCCAGGTTGCTGGGATCAAGCCTCACATCAGGCTCCCTGCTCTGCTGGGAGCCTGCTTCTTCCTCTCTCACTCCTCCTGCTTGTGTTCCCTCTCTCACTGACTGTCTCTCTCTTTCAAAGAAGTAAATAAAATCTTAAAAAAAAAAAAAAAACGGGAATAAAGTAATAGCAAGAGGGCCAATACAAAGGATGAATAGAATTCCAATCCTGAGGTCACACTGTGTCATATCAGATTTAGGAGTCTTGCACATTTAGGGGTTCTACTCTCTAGAGAAAGGTTTCTACAAAAAAGAAAGACATATATCAAAATATCAATCAATTTAGATTTTATATCTTAGCTAATTTTTGTCTTTCTATTTATTATTAGCATTACTCTTGCAATATTACAATTCAGGGGCGCTTGGGTGGCTCAGTCAGGTAAGTGCCTTCAGCTCAGGTCATGATCCGAAGATCCTAGAATTGAGCACCAAGTGGGTCTCCCTGCTCAGCAGGAAGCCTGCTTCTCCCTCTCCTTCTGATGCTCTCTGGATCTCTGTCTCTGTCTTTCTCTCCAATGAACAAATAAACCGATAATTGAAAAATATATAACAATGCATACTGTTTGTACAAGCATCTAGGATAAAAACGTAGTTTTGGAGATATCACTTTTCTGAACTATAAATCTAGAATTTTTATGTCAATTGACATTTTCAAGTTGCTCTAATTTGCTAAATTAACATCATTGGGATAGTCATTTAGTTTTATGTAACTTTCAATTTATTTGAAGTAAACTTGTAAGAATAACACATATTCCAAAATTAGAAGGATGGGGTGCCTGAGTGGCGCAGTCAGTTAAGCTTTCAGCTCTTCGTTTCTGCTCAAGTAGTTATCTCAGGGTGGCAAGATCAAGCCCCACATCAGGCTCTGTGCTCAGCCCAGAGTTTGCTTAATGCTCTCTTTCCCTCTACCTCTGCCCTTCCCTCTGTTCTTCCCCCCCCAATCTTTAAAAAAATTAGAAGTGCAAAGTTCAGTTGAATTGTTCAATTGTGTAGTTCTAACATTTTCCCCCTAAGTCCCCCTTTTCCTAATCCAAAAACAATGTGTAGTTTGTTTGTAATTATCAAAATAAGAATATTTCTATCTTAATGTATTGCCTCCATCCCAATGCTATTTTCATAGTTCCAATATATAATTTTCGTTTCATATCGTATCAGTACTTGAGCTAATGTGCTATGCTGGAACAGAGACATGAACACCAAAGGTAATCTCAGGCATGGCACAGAATTAAAATGAAAAATATATAGCTATAATTGTGTTTAACAGAAAAGAGCGTGGTATTGATGTCAATCACTGTATCATCATTTGAAGTTAAGTGTTTGCATTTTTCCACCAAAATATTTGAAATCCTAATTTGTGAGGATTTCTGTTGGCTGTTAGAACATGTAAGCAAAGTGGAAAATAGTTCATAATAGCTCCTTTCAGATTTCTGAGAATTCCAGAATAAAAATACTATATCATCTTTATCTCTTTTTGTTATTTGTGTTAGATTTTTTTAATGTAAGACATAGATCTATAAAATATATTCTAGTTCACAGCTATAAATATGCTGCAGAGAATTCCTGTTAAAATTTAACCCTGGAATTCCAGAAAATATTCAGATATGCTGGGCACTTCTGGTCTAAACATTCCATATAATCTTTGCTATAGCTTGATACGGTAAGTTTTTGTTGTTAGCCTCAGTGTCCAGATGAGGGAATTCAGGCACAAAGAGGTTACATCACTTGTCAGTATCACAGCTAATAAATGAGAGGAATGAGTTTCAAACTCAGTCTAGGGCATGATTTTATACTTTACCATACTCTGTTTCTTTAGTTCTCATTTCTCGCATACAGCATGAAAGGAATAAATATAGATTTTTGTGAAGGCCTGAAGGTGATATAATTTTGGTGGGGCCACATTAAGAAAAGGAATACAAAATTACCAATAATATAATAGTTATGAAAATGAATATTTAGTTAAAATAATCAAAGAAATCACAACAAATATATTAAAGTTGAAAATGCCAAAAAATCACAGAATTCAGAATAATAAAACAATATGTTCATTAATTAACTGCTTGATATTTACCTCCCTAGGATGTTTTACTTCACAGTCTTTGATCACCTCTTTGCAGGACAACGATTTCATGATATCTTTTTATATAGATAATGAAAAGGTAATTCAATACTGCCACTGGCATTGTTGATTGAAAAAATATTGTTGGTGGTTTGTATTCATAAAGCATCCTACTTTACACATAGACACTTACTTTGTAGGGTAGTAGTACTTCAGATTTTTTGCTTTCTGGCAAAGAAATTTGGTAAATGTAATAGTACTAGTCTTTCCTCCCTTCCTCCAGTGCAGTTAGAAGCAACAAATCAAATCTTTAAACTTCTTATTGTGACGGAAATATTCTAAGATAGCAAATATTGATGATCCAGACCTTGCTTTCAATTGATGCTCAATTGCAGGTATCAAAATTTATTTTATTTTTTTAAAGATTGTATTTATTCATTTGAGAAAGGGAGAGAGAGATTGTGAGCAAGAGAGAGAGAGAACATTAGCCGGGTGTGGGGGGTAGGTGGCAGAGGGAGAGGGAGAAGCAGACTCCCCCCTGGGCAGGGAGCCCCAAGTGGTTCTCGATCCCAGGACCCTGGGATTATGACCTGAGTTGAGGGCAGACGCTTAACCAACTGAGCGATTGTTATTTTAGTAAGTCTTTTGCCACATCATGACATGAAATATCAGTGGAAGCAGGTTACTTAATGCCATTAAATCTAATCATTAGATATTTTAGAAAACCCAAAATCAATTTAGAAAACTTCTTTTTTAATATTTGCTCCTTCCAGTACCAAAATCTGTATGCCAGGGTTCAGCCAGAGAAAGAACTAGCAGGATAGATCCACACCTAATCTGTATGTATAACTCTATGTACGCACATATGTATAGCCTTTTCTCTGTCATCGATCTTTCTGAGACATTTTATTAGAATGACTTGGTGTACACAGTTGTGAGGACTGACTAAGCAAGTCTGAAGTCTATACAGAAGGCTATAGAGAAGGGAAAGTCAGGAGTAAACTGGAACCCCACCGGCAGTGGATAAAGTCTTGATATCAGCCTGGAATTTCTTCTCAGACTGAATCTTAAATATTATGAAATAAAATATAGGTGATCTTCAAACTATATACTCTAATGGATACTTAACATAAATCATTGAGAGTTATAAGAATGCTACTAATTAGCACAATTTGCTTTCATTAAATCATCTGAGCATTATCTTTACTAACTGAATTATATACCATTTATAATCGAAGTGCTTCTGTCATAGTGCCTAATTCTTTACCATTTACTTGTTTTACCCCTTACTGACTAGCTATAGAGAGAGGAAAATGAAACAAACAAAATAACAACAGAAAATATTCTTTGGTGAAATTATTATATAAAATCGACTAAATACTATGAGTACTGCTGTCTTGAGTGATTAAATATTTTCACTAATAGATGTTCATGATACACAGTGTGAGAATTTTAATATCTGTAGATAGAATGTATTACATATTTCTAAATTTTATTTTTTTATTTTTACTTTTATTGAGATATAATTGGCATACTAGGTGTATAATTGACATGCAATAATGTGTATGTTTAAGGTATACAAAGTGCTGATCGATATGTTTACATGTTGCAATATGAAAGTGTTCTTGAACCTCAGTGTTCTTCTGAACTGTTTTTATTTAATATGATCCCAGTGTCAAAGTATGCTTTTCAACATGTTGAATATAATTCCTTTTAGAAATATATATTGAGCACAGATTAAAAAAAATAAATCTTAGAAAACAAGAATGATGAAAAAACCTTGTTCAGAGGAGGATATGAGACTCTCAGATATTTTCTTTTTTTAAATACAGATGTGCTTATTATTTCTATGTAACTTATTTTTTAAAGTTTTTTAATGTTTCAAGTTTTTATTTAAATTCTATCTAATTAACATATAGTGTAATATTACTTTCAGTAGTGAAATTCAGTGATTCATCACTTACGTATAAGACCCGGTGCTCATCAAAAGCGCCCTCCTTAATATCCATCTCTCATGTAACCCATCCCCCACCTAGCTCCTCTCCAGCAACTCTGAGTTTGTTCTCTATAGTTAAGATCTGTTTCCAGGTTTGCCTCTCTCTCTCTCTCTCTCTCTTTTTTTCATATGTTCATCTATTTTGTTTCCTAAATTCCACATGTGAATGAAATCATATGTCTTTCTCTGACTAACTTATTTCACTTAGCGTAATACTTTCTAGCTCCATCCATGTCAGTACAAATGGTAAGATTTCATTCTTTTGGTGGCTGAATAATATTCCATCACACACACACACACACACACACACACACACACACACACACACACCCCTCTTCTTTATCCAATCATCAGCCTGTGGGCATTTGGGCTCTTTCCATAATTTGGCTATTGTTGATAATGCTGCCACGAACGTTGGGGCGCATGTACCCATTCAAATCAGTATTTTTGTATTCTTTGGGTGAATTCCTAGTAGTGTGATTGCTAGATCATAGGGTCATTCTTTTTGGCATTTCTTCAGTAGCCTCCATACTGTTTTCCAGAGTGATTGCACCAGTTTGCATTCCCACCAACAGTTTAAGAGGGGTCCCCTTTCTCAACATCCTCACCAGCACCTGTTGTTTCCTGTGTTGTTAATTTTAGCCATACTGACAGGTGTGAGGTGGTATGTCATTGTGGTTTTGGTTTGTATTTCTCTGATGATGAGTGATGATCTTTTCATGTGTCTTTTAGCCGTCTGGATGTCTTCTTTGGAAAAATGTCTATTCATGTCTTCTGCCCATTTCTTAACTGGATTATTTATTTTTGGGATGTTGGGTTTGACAAGTTCTTTATAGATTTTAGTTATTAGCCCTTTATCAGATATGTTTCTTGCAAATATCTTCTCCCATTCTGTAGGTTGCCTTTTAGTTCTGTTATTTGTTTCCTTCAGTGTACAGAAGTTTTTTTTTTTTTTTTTTTTTGATGAAGTCCCAATAGTTTATTTTTGCTTTCACTTCCCTTGCTAAATATATCTTTTCACTTCCCTTTCTAGATATATCTAGAAAGAAGTTTCCATGGCCAATGTCAAAGAGGTTACTGCCTGTGTTCTCTTCTAGGATTTTGATGATTTCCCATCTCAAATTTAGGTCTTTCATCCATTTTGAATTCATCTTTGTGTGTGGTGTAGTAAGAAAGTGGTCCAACTTCATTCTTCTGCATGTGGCTGTCCAATTTTCCCAACACCATTTTTTGCAGAGACTGTCTTTTCCCACTAGATACTCTTTCTTGCTTTGTCAAAGACGAATTGACCATATAGTTGAGGATTCCTTTCTCAGTCTTCTATTCTGTTTCATTGATCTATATGTCTGCTTCTGTGCCAATACCATACTGGCTTGATCACTACAGCTTGACAATAATACTTGAAGTCCAGAGTTGTGAGGTCTCCAGCTTTGCTTTTCTTTTCAAGGTGCTTTGTCTATTTGAGTTTTTTGTACAAATTTTTGAATTGTTTGTTTTATCTCTGTGAAAAATGCTGGTGGTATTTTGATGGGGATTGCATTAAATGCATAGATTGCTTTGGCTTGTATGGACATTTAATAATATTTGTTCTTCCAATCCATGACTGTAGAATATCTTTCCATATCTTTGTGTGAGATTCAATTTCTTTCACCACCGTTTTATAGTTTTCAGAGCATTTCACTTCTTTGGTTAGGTTCATTCCTAGGTACAAAAATGTAACATAAATATTCACAATTGTTATATCTTCTTGTTGGATTGTCCCCTTTATGATTATATAATACCCTTTTTTGTCTCTTGGTACAGTCTTTGTCTTAAAGTCAAGTTTGTCCAATATAAGTATTGTTACTCTGGCTTTTTTTTTTTTTAAGATTTTTATTTATTTATTTGAGAAAGAGAGAGAGAGAGAGACCACAAGCCAGGGAGAGAGGAACAGAGAAAGGGAGAAGCAGTCTCCCCACTAAGCAGGGAGTCCAGCGTGGGGCTCGATCCAATCCTAGGGACCCTGGGATCATGACCTGAGTGTAAGGCAGACACTTAAGCAACTGAGCCACCCAGGTGCCCCTGCTACTCTGGCTTTCGTTTGACATCGATTTGTGTGATAAATGGTTCCCCATCCCCCTCATTTTCAATCTGCAGGTGTTGTTAGGTCTACAATGAGTAGGCAGCATATAGACCTGTCTCATTTCTTTAATCCATTTTGACTTGTCTTTTGATTAGAGAGTTTAATCTATTTACATTCAAAGTAATTCTTGATAGATATGCATTTATTGTTATTTACTTGTTTTGTCATTGTTTCTAGATATTCTCTCTGTTCCTTTGTTGTCTTTGTCCCTTTTGGTCTCTCCTTTGTACTCAGAGTGCCTTTTACTATTTCTTGAAGGGCTGGTTTAATGGTCATGGGTTCCTTTAGTTTTTGTTTGTCTGGGAAACTCTTTATCTCTCTTTCTATTCTGAATGATAGCCTTGCTGGATAGTGTATTTTTGACTTCAAAATTTTCCCATTCAGCACATTGAATATATCATGCCGCTCCCTTCTGGCTTGCCAGCTTTCTCTTGAAAAATCTCCTGCTAGCATTATGGGTCTTCCCTTGTGAGTTACTGACTTTTTTATTTCTGCTTAAGACATTTTTTATCACCATATTTTATAAATGTAGTAACAATAATTAATTACAAGTTTTTAGTTATTGTTTCTTCAGGTAAATTTTCTGTCCCCTTTACTCTCTGTTCCTCTGAGACTCTTATAATACTAATGTTACTATGTTTGATGGAATCACTGAGTTCCCTTAGTATATTCTCACGGTGCATAATTCTTCTTTCTCTCTTTTGTTCAACTTCATTATTTTCCATTATTTTGTCTTCTAGGACATGGATTAATTCCCCTGCTTCTTCCAGCCTGCTGTTCATTGCATCAAGCCTGTTTCCAGTCTTGTTTATTGCATTCTTCATCTTTGATCCATTCTAACTCTTTTATCTATGTAGTAAGGGTCTTACTGATTTCTTTTCTCAAGCCCAGTGAATATCCATATGATTGTTGCTTTAAATTCTCCATCAGGTATGTTACTTAAATCTGTTTCACTTAGATCTCTGTCCGTGGTCTTACTTTGTTCTTTCATTTGGGGTAAATCCGTCTGTCTTGGCATTTTGTCTAAGTCTCTGCCTTCTTCTGTTAGAAAATCCAGTTGTGTCTCCTGCTCCTGAAAGTAATGGCATTATGAAGAAGTCATGTAATACCCAGGGCCTGGCACTTCAGGGAGTATCCCTGGTGTGTGCTGCATTTTCTTTGCTGTAATGTTGTGGCCTCTCTGTCCTTCAGGCCAGTCATCTGCAGAGGCTCTACTTGCCTGCTATGGGCAGTGTTTTGTCCCTGGCCTGAATGTGGTGAGTTTTAACTAGGTGTGTTCCAGTCTGCTTGTGAAAAGAGACCTGACACCAACTTCACCAGATCTGAGACCCTGCAGAACTCTGGTCAGGAGACAAGGTGTGGGCAAGGGTTTGTGCTGGTCTTCTGGGGGGGAGGCGTGGAGGGGTGCTGCCATGCTGGGATGGAGGCAGGCTTGACCAAGAAGGGCAGTCCTGCCAGAGCGCAGGGCGTATGGGGCTTGGTGTAAGGAAGTTAGGCAGCCAGCATCCAAGCTGTGCTGTTTCCCACAGGTGGCTCTGTTTATCCTGAGGGTTGCGGACATAATAAATATAGTCTAATCATGTCCTTTGATACGTATGTACTATAGAGAAGAAGAGAATGGACTGTGAAGACTAATGAACAATCTCTGACATATAAACTATGTTACTTGCCCAAGATCACACAATTAGAATGTGTCCAGTTGTAGATAGGAATTCAAATCTACCTGATTCTTCATGCTGTGCTGTTAGCTATACAAATGTGTAAAAAATGAACCAAGAATTTGTGTTTGAGTTATAACTTGTGACAATGTATCTTGTCGATGCATCTATAACAAGTGGCTTTTCCATGAAAAGTCTTTAAGTTAGTGTGCATTTCTAGGATTTAGAAGTTAACTATAGTCCCATGAAAATGGAGAATATTTAATAAGATACTTAACCTTATTTTAAGGATTTTTGTAATAAAACAAAAATAATTAACTGGAAATTTATAGACAATAAAGATGATTTTACTGCAACACTTCAGAGACATTGTTTCAGGAAATAATTACTTATTTAATACTCATCAATTATATTTAATTCAGAATAAGTGTGATGGTTGATTACTAAAAATATGAGAAAAAATACTGATAATCAGTGACACCTCATAGGCGGTGTAAACTTCCTTCCATATTAAAGTCACAAATACTTGATTTTTCCAGAATTATACTGAATGTGCTAACATTTGTACACTTGTCTCTGAATCAGGTTGGTTGTATCTTTACCAGAATATCTAAGCTTCTTCCTGTATAATTTCTAGCCCTCCTCCACTCATTTTTTGGGTATGGGCAAGAGAATAGTCCCGATATTTTCATTTTATTTCAGCTCAATGTCTAGCATCTTCTCAGTTGTCTTCCACAGATTTATCTTCCCAAAGTTCATAGTTACTGCTGGTCTGGGTACCCCTAAGCTCAAATAGTGAGGATTTGGATGGAGTTTACTCATGTGGGTTATGTCCACACACATGGATGTGAGATTCCTGTGGGGCAAGATGAGACTCAGTATGGGCCACGGTTAGTAAATGGCTCTTCCTTCCCTGCTTCCATGAAAAAAGAGGGGTCCAGTAAGTCAATCTATCTAACACACTGTTACATAAAATATCAGGTAAATTTATTAAGGGACAAGAATAGAGCATATTTAACAGTATATAACATTTGTATATTTATAACATTTATACATTTATATATCTGGATATATGATATATAAATCTTGTTTTGTACTCTTATGCAAAACCCTGATAATGTTAGGATTAATCCTGCCTCCAAGATGGAAGAAACTAATTTCTTTTGTTAATAGAGCACTTCTTATATCTCTGTCTCTCTGTGAAATTATTTCTTCTAAAATATTACCTTTCATTTCCCCTCACCATATTCTTCCCTGTCATTGCCTCAGATATCTGCAATCCCTTGAGATACGTATCACTTTTGCTATAGAAAACATATCTCTAAGGTAAGTCTCCAACCCACCCCTGCCTTACCATCTTCCTTGAGCACACAGAGGTCCACCACTAAGTTCTTCCTACAAAAAAAATTCTAGAGCTGCTAAGGATGTGAAGGAGACTTTCTTATCTCTACAGTTTTGTTTTGTTTTGTTTTTTGTATGATGCCATAGTTCTCTTATTCCATATGTTGCTCTTTAACTTGTATAATTGTTACCTGCATAGTTATTTTAACTCACACTCTTTAATGTAAGCTGCTTGAACGTAGAGACTCTATTTCACCTATGTAAGATCCCCCACATACACCCAATTCTTTCCAGTATCCTTCTTTCCATAGTGCACATGCACTGTGTTTATCATACTCTAGTGTTTATAGATTTCATCAGTATTAAACCAGTAGATGGATGTATAAATTATTTCAGTGGTTACTACCCAAAGTGTATCATGTTTCATGTGAATTTTGTCTTTTAGATTTATTTTTTTAGAAAATAAAGACTTACTGTAAACTACTAAAATTGATTTAATTGATATAAAATTATAAGAGTAGGTCTTGCTTCAAATAAGTTTAATGGAAGTAAATGAAATCTAAAAGCTCTGCTTTGAATTTTTAGAAATGTTATTTTATATCCTTTTTTCTTATTTTTAGCACATCACGGAACCCTAAATTAAATTTAACTATGGGTTTTTAAATGTAGTTTATCTCTTAGATAAATAAATTAGTATAATTCATTGGCTTGAGCCAAAAGTATCTGCACTGCACACTTCCAAAATTACTAGTTGCCAAATTATTCCATGGTTAATTAAAATATCTTTGGTATGAGGCAGTCATGAATATCGGGAAGAGGCTTTTTTGTTTTTGTTTTAAGAGCATTTTCTTACTAGGAATCACAACTGTATAATATTTTTCAGAAATGTTTGTGCCTAAACTAAGTATAGGATAGATTTTTTGTAAACTCGAATGGTAATTGTTAGAATCCTTTTCTTCCACTAAATTCATTAGAAGGAAGATTTACTCATTATGGTTTTGTTTTTGTAAATCAAACCTATAGTAAATCATGGTTTTGTTTTACTTTTAATATGACATAGTCTATTTATACTTAGCATAAATGCCTTATGCAATCCATAGAAACTGACAAAATATTTTAATGATTCAAAAATATTTATAATTAGGATGTAAACTAGTGAGTTAAAAGTAACCCTATGCTTTGAAATTCTGAAAACCCAGTTTCTAATTCTTCCACTATGTAAATGTGTAGTTATTTTTTAATAATTACTTCAAGGATTGTTCAGTATATGAAATAATACAAGCTAAGTGTGTAATTGTGTTATGTATGTGTTCAATAACACTAGTTTTCAATAGTATTTTTTGTTAATATTATTAGTATTTTACGTCTCTAGTTTTCATATTCCTTACCAGTAACTTGAGGGTTTGTACTGATTAATGTTATATTTTGTCTTGAAATTCTATTTTGCTATGATCTACATAAACGTTAGCTTATTAGCTGTTGAAGGGATAATGAGAGAGAGATCTCTGGGTCTTTTTTTTTTTTTCCTGGCTGACAGCACAGGTCACTTTTTCCTATTTCTAAATATTCTCATGTATCACGGGATAACATTTTATAACCTATGGTTTTATGAATATTTTACCAGAATAAAATTTAAATTTATGAAACCCCATTGATTAGGATTTAGTCAGGAAATAACATTTAGCTTAAGAGACAGTTTTAGTCTTCCGTTCTAGAAAACTTTATTACAATTTAAAATTCCTGATCTCAAAAAAATAAAATAAAATAAATAAAATAAAGTAAAATGTCTGGTCTTATTTGCTTAATCTGAAAATGATGGTGACTATGTGGGACAGTCGAGATTGCTACTTGCTTTACTTCTACCTGTTAAGATAAAAATCCTCTAAAACAGGAATATATTAAACAACTACTCCAGAAGCTACTATACTGAAGATGTCATGAATGATATTTGGTAAGACAAATGTAAGAATATTATAGTGAACCTAAAGGAAAGCTATAGGGATTAGGCATGTAACTGGAGAGGTTTTCCAACCCTGATTGGAAATGTTTTTTCCCCCAGAAAATTGATAAAGAGGAAAGGAATAAATAAAGCAACTTAAGAAAGATGATGTAAATGGGTTACCCCATCACACAGAAAAATCAATAAGGATTTATTTATGTAAAACTATAAGCAGGGATGTGCTGCATGCACTGTAGGAAGACATCAAGCATAGCAAATACTTTAAGAAGGACAATCAAAATTAAATTAGATTTTATCTTTTAAGCTAAAGATCAGGAATTATGACCCATATGAGAAAACACAACTATTTAATGACATAAGTAGTATAGTAGAAAATCTGGGTGTCAAGACAATGAACTTATTACTCTAAGGTAAGTAACTTATCTTCTTTGATCTTTATTATAAAACTTATAAAATTGGACAAGAAGGCTTAAAATGCCCCTGAACCATAAAACATTGATTCTTTGGAGACAGATGAAATTGAAATTAACATCCCTGCATCCTCTTCAGTACTTTTCATTACACCCCTCTAAAATTAGAATATAATCAAGTTTTATTATCAGTGTCAAATAATTTTAAATAATGTACTTATATTCTCTTTGTACAACCTATGGGTATAGGTAACTATTGTTTGTGTTCATATATTCATTAATGTGTCTTCATTTTTAGTAGTTCAAGTATATTTAGGGCATATACTAAAAATAAACTAAAAGACAAAGGAGAAGTTTAAACTAATATATTCCAGAGAGATATGCTATGATTTATCTGACTAGATAAACACACAGAGAAAGAGTAACCTTAAAGCAAAAAGCAAAATGATGTATCAGAAAATACATGAAATGATAAGGTGCAACAAGCAAATTTATAAGGAAACATTGACATTAAGTCAAGTAACGTGGGTGAGAAAGAAGAAATAGTAAGGAAAAGAGAAATAAAAGCCAGGATGGAATAATCTCAAAAGTAATCTTAACATATGGTCTTTCTCTCCCACGTAGACATTCTTCCCGTACTGGGGCTCCTGCAAAGCCTGTGCCTGCCAGTCTTATCTAACAGTTTTGGACTGAATTATTTGGGGAGTGAGAATAAAGGAAAACTTAGATACTATTTGAAAACCTTTGTGTTTTTATTCCTCTGAACGTTTGCTTAACTAACTTGCTTGCTGAAGACTTTTTCTGTCTTTTCTTTCATTCTTCTAAATCCCATGTATCCTTCGACAGCAAGTACCAATGCCAGGGTCAAAAAAAGTCTCATTAGAAGCTTTAGGAGAAACTTACAATTCCTTATATTTGTCTGATTTAATTGTATAAAGTTTGGTTAATATACCAGAAGGTAGAATACTTTTATATTGTGGGATCTAAATATTTTCACCTATTGCAGTTGGTTAAATTCTATGTGCATATATGTGATACATTCAGTGATTACTTAAAAAAAAAATTACACTCTTCTGTGTCCAAAGGCAGAGTATGCATATCCCTATCCTTGAATTTGGTCTAAATCACATGAGGTTAATTTGGACAATGGGATGTTAGTAGGTATAATGCAAATAGATGCTCAAAATGTGTGTCTGTAGTCAGTATGCACACCTCTTAGAAAATATTACCTCTTAGGTCACTTGTCATTGCAGAGAAAATTTTCTTCCAGTCAGCTTCCAGGTTGCTTCTCCAACATGGGGCATAGAATTAAAACTCATAATAGACCAGAACGCAAGTGGCAACCAAAAATAGGCAAGAAAGCCAACTTACAGCCGACCCACAGAAACATGATGAAGAAAATGTGACTGTTAGATGCCACCGAAATTTGGTGATTGTTTATTAAGCAGTTTTAATAAGTAACATTCCTTTTGCTAAATAAATAAAGGACCTTGGGATAATCTGTCCTACAGAGAAAAATAAAAAAAAAAGTGATAAAGTTTAGGAAGGAAGACGGTAAGGTAGAATTAAAATTGTAAGTAAGGGAATCGGGAATGGTTTCATATTCATGGTGATATTGGAGGCTATTGAGGAAATGAGTCATGTACATATCTGTGGAGATACAATTCCAAGCTAAAAGATGAGTTAGTGCAAACGTCCTGAAGCTAGAATGTGGCAACCATTTAAGGAATAGCAAAGAGCTAAGCAGGGCAGGGAGACAGACACTAATGGCCTTAGATTCACTCTGAATTACGTGGGAAATCCCTGGAGGATTTTGAAAATACATTAATGAAGTAAAATATGAGATTTATGTTTTAAAAGAATTACTCTATCTGCTTTGCAGAGAATTGGCTGAAGGATGGAAAGCTAGAACTTCTGCAACCAGACTGGTCAGGAGGCTACTGCAATAATTCAGAAGAGAGTGAAAGATAGTTTAAACCAGTTTAGGACAGGGATTCCAGGTCAGAAATCTTCAGTTTCTGGACATTGTCAAGGTACAGCTGAGAATATCTGCTGATTAATTTTGACATGAAGTATAAGCAAATTGGAAGGGTTACTAATTCTAAATAAGCCAGAAACACTGTAAAGTGAAGTTACCACTCACCAAGGCAGGAAAGACAGCATAGGGACCAGTGACAACAGAAGTCACACATTTAGAAAATGTTTAACCTAGCATAAGTTGAAGGGATATGTATGTGACAGGATATTGAGTGGAGAATTTTCCTGATGCCCTGCAAAATCGCAGTAAAGTTCATAGTCATAAGCAATGAATACTCAGTGCCACATACTTTTAAAAAATCCACTCATAAATAGAGACAGACACTATCTCCCAGGTCTTACAAAAAACAGACTAAAGCATCTCTTTCACAGTGAACTGCTTTTTTCCTCACTCTCCTACTCCATCCCACTCCCCATGAGGGTGTGTAATCAAAACACTAGGGGGAGGGAGAAAAGAGAGAAAGTCCTAGATTACCAATGATGAGAAATAAAATGGTTTCATTTACCCTGCCTATTTGGGAAAGAAGTGGGATTCTTTCCTCACCAAGCAGAGTAAGAATTTATAGTTTTTTTTTTATATTCTCCTAGGAATTGGAGGTTTCTCCAAGGTAGGAGACTGGTATCTCATTTTCTTACTGGAAGATAAGTGAGCATTGAATCTCAGAATATTTCTTATGCTACTATAAGGGAGATCGTTGGGTAACCTGACACATGTTCCTGGACTTGGTGTTGTGTCTTTTTTTTTTTTTTTTAAGGCAGTGTAGTTTGAGATAGAAGTCTAAAGCAGAGGAACAAGAAGAATCTATGGCATCTCTGGGAAGAAGGCAGTGAGAGCTGCTTAGTGGTCCTTTATTTCCACTTTTGGACGTGGAGGTTAGAAATGGCTCATGGGAATGCCCAAGGGTCTGCTGTACCAGTCCAAATAGCACACAACCCAGAGATGGTTTATAATGGACTACTCCTGAAGCCATATTTAGACAGAACTGCTCCATTATAAAGAGCTCCCCACAGAGAGAAGGAACAGAGTAAAGCTGAACATGGTTCCTAGAAATTCATGAACATTGTGGGCTGAAGCCACTAGTAGGAGACAAAAGCAAAACAAGCAGGAGTGAAAACATAGATACCTTGTTACCAAAGCAAAATGAACAGATTGTAAATGAAGTTACCTGGCTCTTATACTACTCCTATCAACCTCAATCGCAGAGTGGTAAGAATCTTCAAAACAGAGAGGAAGATTATATCTCAGAATCAGACCATGATACCCACTCTCTTCCTATGCTAGGTGCTGGGGTAGGAAGAAGAGAAGTGAAAGAGTGGCCAAAGCTCTCTTTCTACTCCAGCTACTGTAAGAAACCAACCTGGTTATGCCTGAGGGGAGTGGATTGCGGAGGATTAAATCAACAGTGAGACTGGGGTTTTAAACATTTGTTTTATTATTGTTATTATTATTATTATTATTATTATTATTATTATTATTATTTAATATGAGAGAGTGACTAATAACCTGTGAGATCATCCAGATGCATTTTTGCAGATCAGGAAGTAGAGATTTAATGCCATAGTTCAAAGTAACAATGGGAGAAAAAAATTCTAGACTTTAACTCTACTTAGGTCAGAATTTTGTAAATCATACGATATATATGTTTCTGCCATCTTGAATAACATTTTTTTTCTAATAATCTCCTCTTACATTCTTCCTTGCCGTAATGTAGTTCTAAGAGTAAACACAAAAATTATGTCTCTTAACCCTTTAGAAGATATCTGTGGCAGTAACAAATTGAGTGCTTTCCTAAAATATGAATGTAAAATGTACATTTAATGAGAAATGTCCTCTCCTCTGAATTTATGCAAATTTTGGTTGATTTAGGGGACAAAAAAGTTCATTCCTTGTTGAAAGAAAATATTTATTTCAATCCCACGTTAATGGGAATGAGGAATCTATACACAGCAAAAGCTAGTTTACTACAGTGTTTAAAAGTATGTCAGGTGATTCTCCACATGTCTAAGATATGTAACTTAAAAAGCATGCGTAGATTTTAGATTATTTTCAATTGTGGAAGCATTCTGCATGATTTCAGCTTGATGTCAACTCTTAATTAGAAATGCAGTTATTTTCTTTTCCTCTCTAGCTACACTTTTCTTTTCCTCTGTTCTTTGATCTTTTTTCCCCTACGTTCTCAATGCCTTCATGGTTTTCTCTTTAAACCCTTTTTAGAAACTTTTAACCAGTAGATGTCATATCTCATATTGAACTATTAGTAATGTCCCAAGACAATGGAAAACAGTAATCTCTACACAGTGCTTCTCTACTTTTTGGAAGTTCATGTTATGCCACTTCACATTTGCAAAAGACTTACATTAGTACCTTTTTTTTTTTTTTTCTAACTAAAGAAATCCAAAGAGGAGTTTGTTTTTATGAAAAAAGAGAAACACAAAAATAGAGGTCAGTGTCTGTTTTGTAGTGAGCCATTATAGAGGCAGTGTGTGCCCTGACCAGTGAGTGTGGCTCACCCAAGCTCTTTCTCTAGGAACTACGCTGAGTATCTCGGCATCAAGCCGCCATAGCTCTGAACTGTGTCTATGAGCACCTGTGCTTTATCTCAATTTATTTTATTTATCCATTAGTAAGATGTGTCCTAAAGTATCAGAAAAGTCTAAGAGAAGTTATTTTTGGTGATCTGAGAATGTTCAAAAATTTTTCCGTATAAGTTACTGGTAACTGCTTCTTTGTTTTATGCCATTTTTGCTCATGGAAGTTTTTGTAGGAGTGCTCTACTCTCTGATAGTGAAGGAAACCTGTTTACCAGCAAGCTAACATAAAACTGAGAAGGTAGAGGCGTCTGAGTGGCTCAGTTGGTTTAGCGTCCAATTCTTGATTGTGGCTCAGGTCATGATCTCTGGATCCTGAGATCAAGGCCCATCTGGAGCCCCGCGTCCTGGTCTGTGCTGAGTGTGGAGACTGCTTCAGATTCACTCTCTCTCAAAGAAAAACAAAACAAAACAAAACAAAAAAAAACAAAAAACAAAAACAAAACAAAAAAAAAATGAAACAAAACGAAATGAAACAAAACAGAACAAAACCTGAGAAGGGAAAGGAAAATGTGTGAAATAAAATCAATCAACAGTTTCAAAGTTTAGGCCTCACCAACCTCAGTCATTACTTTATTGCAATTTGTTCTACGATAATCATATGATTTTAACTATTGATATTACCTATCTTTAACATACTGAAGAGACTTCATCTCCCTTTATTTTAAATATACAGCACATTTGTCTCATCTTTTTCTCTTGTATTTCTCTTGTATCTTGTCACTTTATTTGGAAAATTTTACCTTTACATATGTATAAACAAACCGGTGGGATATACCTTGATCAACCACTGTTCAATGCAGTTAGAGACAAAACTTTCAAAATGTACTATGCTGCAAAATGACACTGAAGAGCAAAGCATTTAACTCTGTGGGAGGCTAGAGATTCCTCTTTTCATGAGCCTGCGGCCGACAAGTATGCAAACATGTTCCATTCCTTTGGAAATACCAGGAGGCGTCTCTATGCCCAGATAGCTTTTGTGGTTAAAGCCGACTAGCTGGATACTTCAGAAATTCTGAATGAGAATTTGAGTTTGCACTTCAAATAGCACAGAAAAAAAAAATTGATAAAAATTTATTCAAACACAATTTGTTGGGTGTAGTTAAATAAGCATTTCCCCCTCAGTTTCAGTGATTGCGCTGGAATAGTGGTTTTAATCTAGAACCAGAGATGACCCTTCCCAGGGTATAACTTTTCATGCCCGGTTTTCCGTTGGTAGCAGTTCTACTCACAAATCAAATGAGACGATTGTCGAATCTGGCTATAAAGAAGCATTATGTAGCAACGATGTTATCAGTCTCTGATTTCCTTGGTTCTATTCAGAAATAGGTATGAAATTTGTGTAATATGCTACATTGCCCAAACTGTCAATGAACCATTCTTAATTATGCCCAAAAGATTTGCTGTTGTTGCTGTTGTTATTTTTCCCCATCCCCTCCCCTGGTGGTTTGAAAATTAGTAAACATTCCTCATTCATCCATTTACTCGTTCAACTAGTATTAGTTGAGCCCCTAGGGTGCTAACACTGGGATGAATTTTTAGTTCTGGTCCAGTTGAAACAGAAACTACCTAGTAATATATAGAGAGAGAATTGTTTGTGTGTGTGTGTGTGTGTGTGTGTGTAGATATACATACATAAGTAAAATAGAATATATGGAATATATATGTATATAGGATTGTTAATACTAACAGGGAACTAGAGTAATAATGAATTGATACTAAGAAGTCAAGAAACAGCTAAAGAATACAGAAACAGCAGATTTAAAGAGCATTCAGTACACTAGGGCTTGGAGAATGCCCAAGGAACAGCTCCTTTCCCCGTGCTGAGATCTAGCCAGTGATGCTGAAGGTACAACGATGACTCACTGAAAGAGGAGTCCCTGTGGTGCCACACCAGTGCAGCCGATGCAAGTTCACATTTAGGTTGTGACGGAAAGCAGTTCAATGTATAACTTACCAGAGGCGCTCTGAAAGAGTTGTTGATGAAAGTTGACAGGTGGTGGATGCTGTGGGCTACCAGGTACTACAGGAGCCAGAGAGAAGTTGTCCAAATTGCGGGAGCCTAGCAATGGTGAAGTCTCCCATGCAGCAGGAAGATTGCAGTGGTTTCCTACCAGTCTTATTCTTCTAAACTGCTTGATGATTTTCTAAAGCATGTTATACTATACATTATTTTGCAGTGATTCTATGTTTTGGTATAGACCCATGAAGTATTATCATACGAGACAATGGGCAGTGATAAATTTTTAAGACAAAGTTCCATTTTTTTTTTCACCAGTTGCAATGTCCTGTAGTGATTGGGTAAAGACATAAGTGAAGTTCTTGGGGATGAGCCTTAAATATGGAATATACAGTCATCCATTTTTATATGAAATGGTTCCAAAAGCTGCTTCTGAGGTTCTCACTATGTTATACAGGTACCATATGCATAAGCATCTGCAAAAAGACCACCCTGACCTATTTTGGTAATAGGATGGCTCAGTGGAGTTTGGCTAGAGGATTTGCCAGAATAGAATTATGTCCTCCTTTCTCTGGTACATTGAATTTTAGAATGGGGAATCTTACTATTGTTTTTATTTTCCAATACATAGGAAATTTGGAAATTAAAGCTCTTAAAAAGAACATACCTTTTTCCCAATAAAACTCTTAAATAAAATATCCTAGCCTTCTATGGTGGGACCTAATAAATCACGGGAGCTTTCTCAGTTTTTATATGGTGAAGACTCTGACTGCCATGAGATAGTATGCCAGGTTCACTAGAGAAATTTTCTGTAACATGTGAATGTGGCAATAAATGGCTAGTAATTCTGTACTAGTTTACTATTATTGCTGTAACAAATCGTCACAGATTTTGTGGCTTAAAACAAATGTGTTCTCTCACTGTTCAAGTCAAAAAACTGATATGGGTCTTGTGGGGCCAAAATTAAGGCTCTGGCAGAACTACACTATCATAATTGTTGCTGAAAAATATGTTGTTTAATTTCTGCATACTGGTGACTTTTCTGGTTTTCCTTCTGTTATTGGTGTCTAGTTTCATTCCACTGTGGTCAGAAAAGATGCTTGGTATTTCAATCATCTTAAATTTATTTCGACTTATTTGGTAACATAACGTGATCTATCAGAGAATGTTCCATGTGCATTTGAGAATAATGTGTATTCTGCTGCTGTTGGGTACAATATTCTATATATATCTATTAGGTCCATTTGGGCTGTGGTGTTATTCAAGTTCACTGTTCTATATTCTATATTCTATTTTCTATCTGAATGTGCTATCTACTATTAAAAATAGGATAACAGTCTCCTATTACTGTATCGCTATCTATTTCTCCCTTCAGATATGTGAATGTTTGCTTTACATACCTGTGGCTTGGATGTTGGTGCATATATATTTATGATTGTTATATTCCTGATGAATTGGCTCTTTCATAGTTAAATAATAGCCTTCTTTGTCTTTTGTGAGAATTTTTAACTTAAAATCTATTTTGTCTGATAAATATAGTCATCGTTCTCTTTTGTTTATCATTTCATAGAAGATAAAACAGAATTTTTGCTTTATTCTTTTTCTCTTTATCAATATTCTCATTTTGTTCCTATATCATTTTCCTGATTTTATTTGGTATTTTAATCAATGTTCGCTTGGAAATCACTGAGCTTGATACTTACTTTGAATTTTTGGTCAATAGTTCCTAGATCTCTAATTCCTTAGCTTTGGTAAATAGAGATTTATTTTGTCCATTTGATCGTGTCATGTTTTCCAAACGTTCTGTAGCTTTGCATTGGTGTCTGCACATTGAAGAAACAGTCATCTTTCCCTGACTTTGATTGGGAAAGACCATCACCAGTCAGGCTAGAGATCCTGAGCTTTTGTTCCTAGTTACCTCAGTTGTCCAGTCTTTTTATTTATTTTTCTTTCAGGAGCTCACAATCACTTTTTTTTTTTTTTTTTTTTTTTTAGATTTTATTTATTTATTTGAAATAGAGAGTGAGTGAGAGCGAGAACACAAGCAGGGTGGAGGGGCGGGGGGTGGAAAGAGAAGCAGACTCCCCGCTGAGCAGGAAGACTGACTCAGAGCTAGATCCCAGGACCCAGGATCATGACCTGAGCCAAAGGCAGACGCTTAACTGACTGAGCCACCCTGGCGCCTCATGGGGATCACCATCTTATATGTCATTCTTCCCTTTTGATTTTTAAGTCTTTGTAATATAGCATTGTTAAGCAGCTTTTAAAACAGAAAAAGTGCTAAAAGGCTAACATTTTAGTTGCAATAAGTATAAAACTACAATGAGTGAAAGTAAATTCTACTTGCTTAGATCAAAGCCCTCTTATCATTCATTGTGATAAACATTTCAAATAGCCATGTAGATTGACCACTGAAAGAAATGAAGTTTATTTGGAAATTCATAAATTTTAGTCATTGTTCCAGTAAACCAAAATAAAGAGGCTCTCGAGAGCATGAGCAATACCTCCATGTAGATAAAAAAGATGGAATATTGCTTTAGACTTTAAGATGAAAACTTTAGGATATTTCAGGTAGGAGATAACAGTTGTTGTAGCACCCTTTAATAGAGGCAGAAGTAAATGACTTTGCACAATCTGTTTGTCTCCCTAGGAGAACTGTTATGTTATTATTAGCACTACCAAGGGAAATAGATTTTATGTTGGTGAATAAGTTGACAATCTGAATGACTGACTCCATTTTACAAAGTCACATTATAACGAAAAAGTTATATAATAATGCATGGAGCCCGTCTCTGTGAATAATTGGCTTCTTTACAAAGCTCCAGATGATAAATAAATAAATTTAAGCACCATCAGTGATAAATTATTATGTTTACAAAATTAAACTCTAATATACATAATAAATTACATGGTTTCCAAAACACTCAATTTTTGTCTTGTCTTACTGGTTCTATTACCACATTTAAACAGGTTTGATGCTTCAGTCAAATGTCTTATTTGGCTTTTTTTTTTTTTTTTTTTTTTTTTTTTTTTCCCAAAATGGCATAGAATGGGGTCTGGTCTAGTTTATTTAGTTTCCTCATCTTTCCTTATTATCTATTTTCTGAGATAACTGCTTAGCAACTTCTTTTCTCTCTTCAAGCTTCCAGTGTATCAGCTGCATGGGTGGCTCAGTCAGTTAAGTGTCTGTCTTTGTCTCGGGTCATGATCCCGGGGTCCAGGGCTCAAGCCCCACACAGGTCTCCCTGCTCAGCGGGGAGTCTGCTTCTCCCTCTGCCTGCCCTTCACCCTGGCTTGTGCTCTCTGTCTCTCACTCCCTCTCTCAAATAAATAAATCTTAAAAAAAAAAAAAAATTCCAATGTATCATGTTCTCCTAGTTTTTCTTCTATATGGCCTTCTTTTTTTGTTTTTGTTTTCCTAATTCCTCACCCTATGGAAACTCTGTCTGCATGGAATAGTGCACAAGAGCTCTGACTGCATCATTAGCTTTATTAGATGATTTTATCTAGGTGCTTAGATTTAAATCACATTTATGCACAAATACTTCCAAAGTAATACTTTACCCCAACCTCACTCAAAATATCTCTACTATATCTCTACTTTAAAGTCTTATGAGCATGTCAAACTCCTATGTCAAAATCCAAGTATATTGATGGATTCCCTTTTCAAATCTGCATGTGGCTTAGTCTTTCATAAATTTGCAAAAGCACAAACATTAACCCTATTTCTCAGGGGCAGACACCTGTACTTACCTTTCTCTAAACTCTTTCTCCACATCTTACCGACCAATACTGCAACTCTGCCCTTAAAGTATGTCGTGAAAATAGTTGTATGCGTCGCCTCCACCTTCATTAGGCTGTCCGAATCAGTGTTACCTCTCCCATATGTGGTAATCGTCATTGTTATCCTGCCTCTAGTCTTTCACATTTTGTAATATTTGATAAAACAGTATATGAGTATAAAAGTGTGTGTGTTTATATGTATGATTTGGGGGTTTAGAAAATAAAAATTCATTCATAAACCCATCATCAAATGACTATTATTAGATCAGTTATATAAAACTCCCCTCCTCACCTTACTTTTCCTTCAGAGGAAGTAATCATTGTAAAAATTTAGTTTTCTCTACCACCGGAAATACTCAGAAAACTGTATGAAGTATGCGAAACACAAGTTTTTGGGCATTGGACAATTGTACGTGAAGAACTGGGATCTCTGAGAGAAAGATGGCAACTGAGGTGGGCCCAGTGACTGCCCTGGTTTTCTTCCTAGGAGCACACTCGCAGCTACAGTGGAGGGGAATTACAGGGTGGTGGTGCTGTTGAGGTGAGGAAACTGGAGATCGCAGCCAAAGTGGCTCAGGGGGCTGGATGTTGTAAGACAGTGTTCTCCAAAAGAGGAAGCTATGCAGGAAAAGAACTCCAGAAATGTGCATAGGGTTTCCTTTGAGTATCTACAGAATAATAAGCTATGGGTGCAAAGGGTGATGCATAGCAAAAATTAGCCCTAGAGTAAAGCTACTCCAGATCTGTCCCTGCCTAGCTTTCCTTCTGTGGTGGGTTGCTCTGCTACTAGTGTGCGATATATTTGTGCACTTGCTCTATTGAATGCCTCAGGTGATCAGTAAGAATCTCCATTCCCAGCTTTGGCTGGCCGGAGCTTAAATATCTCTGTGCCCTGTTTGAGCTCTGGAAATTGTTTAGCTTACATTGCCCTGGTTGATATTTTTTATAATAATTTTGTCATTAAAATGTTATATTCTCTTTAAACATTAAACAATGTCTTCCATATTTACTTCTTATATCCATATAAAGTTGTATGACAAAATAGAGATTCAAATTATTTATTTTTCTTTTGGATAACCAATTTACGCAGCAAAATTTATTGAATATTTCATCCTTTCCTTCTGATCTACAATGGATTCTCTGCTGAATCAAATTTAGATATATGAAAGGATTTGGTTTTAGACCACTTACTATTTTATTGCTCTGTGACAATACCATATTTTCTTACTAGAGCTTTATAATATCGTTATATCCTATAAGGAGTCCCTCTACCAGCAACTTGCTCATTTTAAGTGACTATGTAATTCTTAGGTCTGTTTTCTTCTTACACTTGATCCTTATAAAAGTATCAGAATCACCTTGTTAATTTCATGAGATAACATGTGATTTTGATTGAAATTATATTGTGTATAGAGATCACTATGAAATATAACCAAAAACTGTTTTTAGGAATAAAATCTAAAATTGAATTGCACATGGATTATAATTCCTGGCAGTAATACCACTTAATAAAACTAAGATTGCATCCTTGAATGTGTACATATTTTTAATTAAGAATCACAAAACATGATGAAAATATTAGTTCATATATATTGATCTCATGTTAGGTGTAGAGTTATTTAGTTTTGATGCACACTGAGGGAAAAAAAAATAGGAAAAGAGGAAAATAGGCATTTATTAGGGAGACAGTCCTACTAAATGAATACACGTCCAGGGGTATTCATGAGACAGAAGCCATGCTATTTCTCAACTGTTATCACTTTAAGTTTCTTCCATAGGGTGTGCATTTCTGATGTTTAAAATGTAGTGGTATAAAATTATAGTTTGCATATACATTATTTCACATATTTTTGAAATGTACATTGATTTGGACATATTATGGGGTGTGTTACTACAATGTGTTTTAATTTTTATTCCTAAAAGCATTTAGGAATGAAAGGTTGAGAAATTTCCGAAAGTGGTTTTGACAATATGTGTTTCCCTTATTCACCAACCTGGGATGCTAACCATTTGTTTAAGTTATGTTTTGGTAGTAGCAGTGCTGCATAACAAACAACCTAGAAAATAAGTTGTTTAAAGGCACAACCACTGATTTTGTGCTCTTGGGCATATGAATCAGTTGCATCTTGGCTTGACTCTGCTAAGCTGTAGTGGTTCAGTCAGGTTTGCCTCCAAGATGTGAGTTAGCTCTAAATTGATTTTTAGATCCAAACTGAAAGATCATACCTTATCTAGGAAGTGAAATTCTCATGTCTGTGCACGGGAGCATAAGAGGGAACAACCCAATCCATGCAAGGACAGATAAGCCTCTGCTTGGATGTATCCATATGTCATAGGCCCTAACCTTCTTTTGGCCGAAGTGAGTCACATAGCCAAATGCAACCTCCATGGGGTGGAGAAATAAAGTACTCCCATAGAAGGGGCCAAGGAGGATGAATATTTTCTGAATCATACCATAATATACCACACTATGTAAGTACGACTTTCCTCGTGGAAAATACCTGCAATTTTTAGGCATGACTATTATTAGAATCATGTTATTCATAAAAAAAAAAAAAAGGAAAATGTTATATTTCAGAAACATTTGTTTATGTTTCCCTCAAACCTAGACTCTTTTGAGTTCAGGATTTTAATGAGATTTTAAACAGCTTTTTATAACTTCTTTGCACTGCTTTAGTTTGTGAGAAAGAATATTAAACAAGTTGTTTGTTAGATATTTCAAAACATACCATGAGTCGTTCTACTAATTAGCATTACAGAGGCAGAAGTGCTGAAGTCCCATAGAAGTGTTATTTATAGAGAATCTAAATTTCATCACAGTAAACTTGTTTACTATTAACTGCTCTTTGAAAAAAAAAATATGTATCTATAGCTAGATTTAATGAGAAGCATAAATCAGATCTAATGGACCATACCTCAGATTACCATCAATTTATGATGCTAAAATATGTGTTTAGGAATCTATCTTTCTATGACTAGTTCAGTTTGGGTTGGAATATTTATAGATGGGAAGAAAAGCTTTATTCTTTTTTAAGTAGCAATAGAACATTGTATGTTTCTTTGTTCTTTTTAGTTTATAAATATTGAAGTAATAAATATTGCTGATTAAAACTTGAAAATGCAAATGTACAGACAGGCAAGCATGTTTGTTCATCTAAAAATCCTGGCTAAGCAAAAAAAAAAAAAAAAAGTAATTTTGGGCTGAGGAAAATGGAAGATGAGAGAAAAAGAAGTATATGTATCAATGTTTTATTTAGTGGTATTAGTTCTTTTTATTGAGTGGTATATGTTCAGTAGCTTGTGACTCTGGGTCTTCGGGCAGGATACCAAGGGCCAGATCATACGGGCTCCCAGGTACTTTGGAGATATTTTTGACGTATGCAGTCTTGAGAGCTAAAATGTGGATGTACTCAGTTTAACGGGAAATAGTGCACTTTGAAAACAGAATGAGTATGAGAATATCATTAATACTTTTCAGTATCTTACTGTATTATCCTAATTTTAGCCTTTTTCCTATCATCATAACAAAGAGAGGTAAGATGAGCTACTGTGGTGTGCTTGGATGGCTCAATCAGTTAAGCGTCTGCCTTAGGTCAGGTAGTGATCATAGGGTCCTGGGATAGAGCCCAGGCTCCCTCTCAGTGGGATTCCTGCTCAGTGGGGGTCTCCCCCTGCCACTCCCCCTCTCCCTGCTCTCTCTCTCTCAAATAAATAAATAAAGTCTTAAAAAAAAAAAAAAAAGGTTAGCTATTGAGCTATTGCAACACTTCACCCAAAATCTAAAGTTTGTGATTAAGGGACTTCTCTTACTTCTTCCCTCTCCTTTCTTCTCTGCTTATGGCCATATGATCGCTGATCTCCTATCAATAGTTACCTAGATGTTTTTCTAGGTTTCTTCTTATTCTATAGATGGCGCAGTGCTAGCTATTTTACATATGGATGCCAGCATTGATTGTGAGAGCCTGGTAGACAGTATCAACTGGAAAGCCAGGTAAATTCCTGCATTTAGAGTTAACTCATTTCTAAACATAGACCATATAGACCTGTGGAGGGGACTACTGGGAAAGATAGCTTACTCTTTAATAGAAGTGACAGGTGTGAAAAGATAATGTATTGCTGCTGTTCTTTTCCCTTCTTCCTCTCTGGAAAGCAGACTTGGTACCTGGAGCAGAGTTTGGCATATTGAAACCATAATGAAACACATAGATGGAGGAAGACACAAGATGCTAAGGATGTCAGAAGAGAATGATAGAGCCTCAGAACTAGTTAGATTGTGAAACTGCTTCACCAACAGCAAACATTGCCTATGTCCAATTATATGTGGAAAACGTGAACCTCTGTTTTTAAGGTGCAATTTATCAAGTTTTCAGTTCTTTGCTGCCAAAGGCATTCTCATATAGTGTAGAATATTTATGTAGAATAAAATTGTAAACAGAGGATTTCCTGGTTTAAGAGTACACACATTTTCAATTATAAACATTAATGTAAAATTTTCCTTTAAAAAGTTATGCAAATGTGCACCCCACGAACAGCAAATGAGAATGCTTGTTTTCCTTCATTGCTAAAGTATTAAATGTTATCAGTTTATATATTCACTAACATTTATTAAGTGCTTAATAAATGTGCCCAACAGTGTGCTAATTATAAGGATAGGGAAATAGGCAAAAGTAATATGGTGTCTGCCTTCTATGTTTTCAGTTATGCTCTTATGACCACTTTATTTTTTCTTGATGAATCCTGAAAAGTTCTTAAGTTTGGCTTTGGTATTGCATATTTTGTGTTGCCTCTGTGGTTGAGATCAGGGGACAGTGTAGGAAGTTTAGGAAATAGATTCTAGAGTCAGTCAGCTCGGGATCAGGATCTTGTTGCCACCTGAATAGCTATGTGGTGATGGCCCATTTAACTCTTTGAGCCTCTGTCTCCTCACCGGCAAATTGAGGATAATAAGAATATTTATTATAAGAGTTCTAAGTTATGTAAAACACTTAAAATAGGGCCTGTCTAATGTCACCTAATACTCCCATGAGATTTTTAACATATTTTATGATTAGTTTGTATTTGTATATATAAATGTTACAAGATTTGCTACATTAATTTGTTTGTAGCTGCCTTACTGAATTTTGTGCTGATTATAATAGTTGATTTGTTGATTCTCCAATGTTTCTAAATATTTAATCATATTATCTGAAAATAATCATATGATTTCTATTCCTTTTCAATACTTATACTATTTTTTAAAATTTTTATATTATGTTTTTCTGTTTTTTTTTTTTTTAAGATTTTTATTTATTTATTTGACACAGAGAGAGAGACAGTGATAGAGGGAACACAAGCAGGGGAAGTGGGGGAGGGAGAAGCAGGCTTCCTGCCAAGCAGGGAGCCCGATGTGGGGCTCGATCCCGGGACCCTGGGATCATGACCTGCACCGAAGGCAGATGTTTAATGACTAAACCACCCAGGCTCCTTATACTCCTATTTTTTTTAATCTAATGTAGAGTCAATTAGAATTTCCAGAAGAATACTACCATGGTTATATTAGAAGGCTTTCTAATTGAAATCCTACAACCATTTTCATATTGCTTCTGTTACTAGTCCCAATGTTAAAGGCACTCATGAAATAATGCAATATCTTTTTTAATTTCCTTTTTGAGTATAGTTGACACACAACGTTAGATTAGTTTTAAGTGTACAACATAGTGATTCAACTACTCTATACGTTATGGTCTGCTCACCACAAGTGTAGCTACTACCTACCTCTTCCCACCATACAACACTGTTACAGTATCATTGACCATATTCCCAATGATGTGCCTTTTATTCCCGTGACTTATTCGTTCTATAACTGGAGGCCTGGATCTCCCAGTCGCTTTCACCCATTTTGCCCATCTTCCTCCTCCTCCCTCCCCTCTGGCAATAGGTATCTGATATAGAGGGGATTTTTCCACTTACCTGGTAATAAGAAAAAGCCCTTGTTAACCAGAGGTTAGAATGAAAAAGGCATCCCCCACGCTATTACTGTGCATTTAGAAGGACTAGATATACAATGAACAATTTGATTTGAACTGATAATTAACAAATTGAATTACAAATTAAATAATGAATTAACGTTATGTAACAAATTGTTCAAAGGTATGGGAAGTATGCAAAAAAATTGCAGCAAAATGGAGAGAGAGAAATAGAAACAGAAACTAAGATGGATAAGATGGATGAAGGATGTATTCTGCAAGAAAAATCTCTATTTCTAGTAGTTAGGAAACAGATATTTTATAGTCCATATAATCACATAAAAGAAAATTGCAACTTAAAGAAAATGTGATCAAAGATGAGCTTATTTGATGATAAAATGGTTTTACAAGCGAGGTTGCTATAATATTATCAGTTCGTTCTCTGTATTTATCGGTCTGATTCTTTTTGTTTATGTATTCATTTGTTTTTTAGATTCCACATGTGAGTGAAATCATATGGTATTTATCTTTCTTGGTCTGACTTATTTTTCTTAGAGTAATAACCTAAGGTCCATCCATGTTGTCACATATGACATAATCTCATTCTTTTTTATGGCTGCATAATATTACCAGGTCAGTTTAAAAATCCCCTCTATATCAGATACCTATTGCCATTAATAATATTGTACAATAAACTGAGCAAAAATTTAATGGAATAAAGCAAAAAATATTTGTTTATCATACTATTTCCATAGGTTGGCAGTTTGTGTTTGGCTCAGCCAGGCCTTTGTGATCTCAACTGTGCTCCCTCCTGCTTCCTTGGTCAGCTGCTAGGTTAGTTGGGGTTGGGTAAGATGTCTAAGAAGGCCTCAGGATTGACAGTTCATTTCTCCTTCAAGAGTTTCTCTTTACCCGGTAGGCTCACTGAAACTCGTTCAGTTGTTAGTAAGTGTTTTGAGAGAGAAACCTGAAGCCCAGCTTCACAAATAACAATACTTTTTTTGTGGGAAGGACTCCAAATGAAGGTACATGAATACAAGAATAATTAGTTAATTGTTGCAAATTATCTATATGACACCATCTTTCACTCTTAAGGAGTTATAGTAGAGTGTATTTTGCAGTGAGTTTTTTAAGATTTATTTCCTCGTTTGTGACCTAAAGTATTTGAATCATATAGAGTTTAATTATAAAATAACTGGATGAAATTAATAACAATTTAGCAATTTTTATTTAAACACCAATTGTTTGATATGTAAATGCTGATTTCTGTTTTGCCATATGCTTTCAACTCATTACTACATTACTAGTTCCTGGATAGTTCAACACCCAGATGCCCATGTAACTTTAATTTGGTTAATCAGTATGGCAGATAAATACCTTGCCACCCTGTAGACATTTGTAAGAGTGCAACCAAATGGTCCAAAAAAGGAGGCCAATAGAATTCACATTTGGTTGTTTCATATACTGTAACTTGCTGAAGGAGCACTTTTACTTCTCTAAACATCCAGGAAATAACCATGCATTAGTCAGAGTTCCTAGAAAAAAAAAAAAAAGAACCAACAGGATATGTATTTTTTGTGATAGTGCATAGATTGTTAGAATGGCTCTTCCTACCTTTGCATCACTAAATCCTTCTAGGGATGGTGAGAAGCCATATTACTTAATAGTCCCTTTTACTATCCCCCTCTCTTGCCTCCCATTATACCCAAACAAATTCCTTGTTCCTCTTCATTATCAGTTGGAGGATGATTGGCAGCATAATGTTGGTTTGAATCTTACTTACATTTTAAGAAATTAAATGTCTCTTTAAGTCATCATCATTTAGAGGAAAAAATAACCTATTTTAACTGTATTTTTAAATAAAATAATAGCGTTCTTAAATACAAGAATACTTTTATTTTTAATGGACCCAGTTATAACCTTGAACTGAAACTTTGCATTTTCAGGAATTAGGGAAAGCAGATATGAGTGGTTAATTCTTAGGAGCAAACTGTGTCCTTCTCAGTGACCAACATGAAACAGAAATGCTGATCATAAAAATAAAAAAATAAGGGGCACCTATGGCTCAGTCAGTTAAGCTTCTGCTTTCGGCTCAAGTCATGATCTCAGGGTCCTGGGATCAAGCCCAGCATTGGGCTCTTTGCCAAGCGGGGAGTCTGCTTCTTCCCCTCGCTCTCCCTCTGTGCTCTCTCATTCTCTCTTTCCGTCTCAAATAAATAAAATATTTTAAAAAACCAAAGAATAAGAGGATAAGCTCCTACATGTCAAATAGAAAGTTTTCTGGATTATAAAATATAGTTCTGAATTGGATGCGATGGAGGTGTGTGTGTGCACACCCGTGCATGCACACGTATGCTTGTGTGCGGTCACAGTAGGGGAAGTTCACACATGAAAACTCCAAAGGAAAATTAGAGATGTGAAAGACATCTATATGCATTAGAAGACAAAACCAACAAAAACCTTTCTCAATAGTAAATGTAATCACTTAAATAGAATCATTAGAAGAGGGAATCCCCGTGATACAGGAAAACATGAATCTGATTTTCTTTTCAAGACATCTTTTATTATCACTTTTCTCATACTTTAAACACTATTGGGATGCAGAAGGAGAAAAATAGGGCGGCAAATCAAAATGTTTGTGTCTAATTTTACTTTAAGCCCTGTGTAACAAATCAATGTACAGGTCAGGTGGTTTCCAGTGCATTTTTTCAATAAAATTGAAGAAGACTTAATCTAGTTGTCAGTGGAGAGATCGTTAAAATGATTTTTGATGATAAATAACCTTGTTGGGTTTCTTTTCTTTCTTGGCATGTAAATCAGTAGTTTAAAGTATTAAGTGACTGTGCTGTGGAAAAATTGTTTTATTTGCATTTAATTATTCATGTTCAAAAGTTTCTTGGTGCTTACTCATTGCAGCATTTAGAAATTATCATCTAAATATATAAACTGATAAGAAAAATACCCAACATCCATTTCATTAAGTGAGTCACTTCCAATTAATCTGAACTTTAGACATTTAAAAATTATCTTAATGTGTTAAATGTAAAATGTTTTGATCCATTGCTTGCTACTTATAATTACTAGAATGAATACTGAAGTCAGAAAAACATTAAAAATTAGACTTATGAGCACAACAGTGTGAAAACATAAAATGTTCATTTGTAATCATGGTTTTGTTGTAGAGAAATATGGGGACATAGACTTTCAGAAATATATATAACATGGAAACAGATCTTGTGGTCAAAGTAGAATAGAAATATAAGACCAAGGAGAAAACCAGTATCAAAACTAGTATCTTCTAACATTGGTCTACGTAAATGATTTTCAAGCTCCAGTTTAGCCATAATCTTGTTCTTTAGGTAATATGTAATAGAAGGCCTGGGGGTGGGGGGAGTTTAAATGGGGTTCTGCTACCTGAAAGGGAATGGGACCAAAAAAAAAAAAAAAAAAAAAATATATATATATATATATATATATATATATATATATATATATGGCATACTTACCAAAATGTAGGCAAAAAGAAATACATTTGAATGCTCATATAAAGAAAATAAATCATTAAAGACCCTGTAATGATTATCTAGGCATCTTTTATTTAATTTTTTAACAATCAGATAAGGAAACATTTATTCGAGGTTGATGATATCATCCAAATAAACTTTGTATACACCCAAATCCACATCGAATCATAACACAGATAACAAAAGACAAAGGAAAAACAAAGAAAACTCATTGGCAGCTGTATACAATTGGACACAGTTGTGTCCTGTACACTAGAAAGTCTTTTGCAAAACGATCATCTTAAGACCATTGAAGACCAATCTTCAATGCGGTCCTGCAAAATGGGTTAGCTTTAGCAATTCCTCCTGTTTTCTCCAATGGCCTCCTTTAGTATGGCTGGTAACTGTTTTGGTGATTGCCACCTCCTCCAGATACCTTGCCAAAAGTCTCTATTGGCCACTGTAGTCTGCGTATCCCTGTCCATATTCATAGTTCCCATAGTTATACCCAGTATAATCATAGCCACCATAGTATTGATCACCACTATAGGCACTACTGTAATTTCCATATCCTTGATCATAATAGTTGTTAAATCCTTGGTTCCAGTTTTGGCCCCGACCTTGCCCATGACCCCTAGTACCACCTCATCCACCAGCTGCAACACCTCTTCCTCCTTTTGTTGTTGCTGTTGCTATATAATCTTTGGATTGTGCAACTTTGATTTCACACTTCCCAGAAACAATTTGAGGATATCTGCTTTCTAACATTTTTTTTACCGGCTCTTTGTCTTTATACATGATAAAACAAAATCCTCTTCTTTCATTTGTTTTTGTATCCTTGGGAAGTTCAATATTTTCAATCTCCGCAAAGGTTCCAGAATATTCTTTAATTTGTAGTTCAGAAGCATCTGGGCTCAATCCACCCACAAAAACTTTTTGGGGGGGTTCTTCCTTTTGAAAACTTTGGTCCTTTTGGGGTCTATCAATTTGCCATCCCGTTTGTGTTCTTTCAGTTCCAAAACCTTATCAACACAAGCAGCATCACTGAAAAGCACAAATTCAAATCCTCTTGATCTTCCAGTCCCTGGATCTATTTTAATTGTGCAGTCTACAAATTCCCCAAATCAAAATAAATATCCAGTCACATCTTTCTTCCTTGTATCCCAGCTGAAGCCTCCAATAAACATTTTACCATCAACCTGCTGATTCTTGCTCACGTTGATCTTGGATTCCTCTGCAAATTCCTCTCTTTCTGTGTTGCTGTATTCGTTCATGTCCTCCATGGTGTCAGAGTTGTTATGGGGGTTGAGGGTGGGAGTTGCTGGCATGCAGTCCAGGTCTTGGCATCTGCGGACACACAGTGGTGTAAGGAGTTCTATAGGCAACTTTTAAACAAAGGATTTAGAATAATCTTGCAATTAACTTTTAGGGAACTGAGAAACAAGTAACTATTTCCCAAACTGCATTATGAGATCAAAATTGCAGTGGTAGTAAAAATGGTAATGTATTTATAAAACAAGAAAATTATAACCCAGTTTCCCTCATGTGTGGGACCGTTGGCTAAAATTTTGTCCTTTGAAGGTCTCCGTGCCTGGATTATTGGAGGGATTTTTAATCTGAAGACATACATAATGATTTAAAAAAAAAAAAAAAGGAACTCAATCCACCATAAACCTTATATTGTGGTGTATAGCCGAGAGGTGCAACCTTGAACTTCATGTGAACAGGAATGTGGTTACTGGAGAAATTCAGCACCTGCAGCTCCAGGGAAAGTTCCACTAGTTACCTAGCCCAAGCAGTAACTGGATATAAATATGTTGCTTAAAGAGGAGACACTTGAGGGGCACCTGGGTGGCTCAGTCGTTAAGCGTCTGCCTTTGGCTCAGGGCATGATCCCAGAGTCCTGGGATCAAGCCCCATATCGGGCTTCTCAGCTGGGAGCCTGCTTCTTCCTCTCCCACTCCCCCTGCTTGTGTTCCCCCACTTGCTGGCTGTCTCTCTCTCTCTCTGTCAAATAAGTAAATAAATAAAATCTTTAAAAAAAAAAAGACACTTGAAAAAGTCTGTACCGAAAGTTTCTAATATAAATCATCCTAAGAGAATTTTCTTTTGTGAGTTGTTTTAAGAATATAGAGAAAACAACCCCTATATGCGTAACATAATTTATTTAAAACATGATTTCTTAGGATCAAGATCTCAATACATTTTATTTAGAATCATAGACTGCTAGAAGTGGAGGGAACATTTGGGTTATTCTAGTCTACCCTTCATGTTGCAAATTTGGGATGCGAAGGGTTAAGTGATCTTCCCAAAGTTTACATTAATTGGCAGAAAAGTTGGAACTGAAACCAAGTTTACATAGTTTTCCATAGGTTTATTCTCTCTCCTTTTAAGGGCCAATTCTAAAAACCACTTGGTCTAAGAGGATATTGTCCCTCTGAAGAATTTCCTGTAGTGTTCAGTCAAATGAAAGCAGGGTTGTGAAGGAGTGGCTGCCAGAAAAAGGGAAGAAGTCAGGCAGTATACTCTGTCCCAGTAGGAATTCGTGGAGCAGTATATTCCTATATTCCCATAAGGTTCATAAAGTGAAAATACTAGAAAGAACAGAATTCCGAGAGGGCAGAGATCATGGCTTGTCTCTGGAAGTGGTATTCTGCGATATTTTAAATACCTATTTGGATCATTTTTTTGGCTGAGAAAATTAATTCTTTTTCCAACCAACAGGAACTAGGTTTGTTTTGTATGACATAACAATAGAATATGTTTTGTTTTGTTTTTTTAGTCAACGTTTGTCAAATTTAATATGCTTAGGAATCAGGAAGGTAAACAACAACAAAAAACAAACAAACAAACAAAACCAGACTTCAGGGATCCCATACACAAAGACTGCTTCAGTAGGCTTGTTGGGGAACCTCAGTGTTTGCATTGCAAACAGGTTACTGAGGTGATGGCAATGTATTGGTCTTACCTTTTGAGAAAAATTGTTTCAAGGCGTCTAAACACCTTTAGGAACATTTTCTTCCCTTTGTTCTTGACTGTTGTTAATTATGTGTGCTTGCCTTTGAGAAACTTCACTATAGTTGCACATGGTATATATACCGAGTCTGACAATGATCAGTTTATTTCATTCATTTTTCTATCAGTCAAAATACATTGTGATATAAATGCATATATACTTAAAATGGCCATATTTATTATTATCCTTGAAATATGCATCATAAACTGAATATAATCATGTATACATATGTACTCAGTGAAGTCCCTATAAAAGAAATTTGATTATTAGGACATCAGCTAAATGAATTGATGTTATGCAGATATGGCTTTCAGTCGGAGATTCAAAAACAGATATTCATTCCAAAATGACTCCAAAAATACCTTGCTAATTAATTGTGCTATGTTAGAGGTTTAGTTAAACTGTACATCAAATTATGTATCCTAAATGCAATTTTTTTCAGAGCAGTGTCTCTCTCTAGGAGATTTAACATAAGAATCTCCTGCAAATCTGCGTTAATAAAATTGTGATTCTGTAGGTATGGAACAGGGCATAAGAATCTGCATTTCCACTATGCTCCCAAGTCATATCACATTCTGAAAAGCAGTGCTTTGGAGGATATTTCTTTCACCAAGATGTGACAACCCTGTATTGTGAATTTATTTATCATGGTATTCTGACAGTAGTGTTCTAGTCGGGTTTTGTTCAATCTATCTATGGGAGTTCATTGAAGGTGTATGTTGGAGATTTCTTTTGTTGCTGCAAAGTAAAAAAAAATAAAAAATAAAAAAAAATTTTTTTTTCACTGTCTTAGGTAATTTTTTTTCTGTATTCATACATCAAATGCCCTGTCCATTTGTGTTTTCTGCAAGCTAATTGATCTAAAATAAGAATCGCTCAACAATTGAGCTTGCACCGGGCAAAAGTGGATTTGCCAGGCTTTGCTATCTTAACCTAGTAAATCCTTGGTGAGAAATAAGGCAAGATCAACATCTTTCTGTCAAACTAAATGCCTCATCAGTGAAGAAATAACAATATTCATACTACCAGAATCTTTTGGTTGAAAGGTCAAAAACAGAGGTTTCACATTTTGTATACTGTAGTAAAATAGTTGAAACATGTTCAGAAAGATATTTTGATTTATCCATTTGAAAGGGCAAAAGAAAACACTGTAGAGAATTATCCTTTCAGGAAGTCTTGAAATAGCTATTATAGACCATTCAATCTTTAAGAAAGTCTTCATACAGATTAGGTCTTGGGAAATACATAGGTACCACCCCTGTGCTGAAGTCAGAATATTATGCCATTTCCTAATTTAATATTCCATTTTTCTAATTTAACATCCTGCCTCCCGCTTGCTTTTTCTGCTTCTTGCTATATTTCCTGTGACCGAAAGAGCAAAGTGAGGCTTACTTTCTGTTCAGTTATTTCCCATCCGCATGTGAAATATCTCAGAGAAGAGAAACAAAATTGATATCCACCTTCAAGGAGAAGAATATGACACTAAAGTCTCCATCCTACTTTTGTGGATTCCTAGAACCCGGAGCTTGTCTCCACAACTTTAAAATTAAAAAGTAGCTGCCATTATATTTCTTTTTTTTAAATTAATTAATTTGTCACAGAGAGAATGAGAGAGAGAGAGAAAGAGAGAGTTCGCACAAGCGGGGGGAGCAGCAGGCAGAGGGAGAAGCAGGCTCCCTGCTGAGCAAGGAGCTTAATGTGGGACTCAATCCCAGGACCCTGGGATCATGACCTGAGCCAAAGGCAGACGCTTAACCGACTGAGACACCCAGGCGTCCTGCCATTGTATTTCAACTAGAGTTCTGCACACTTTTGTCCATTCTAAAAACTCTAGTCAGAATTATTATGATTTTTGCACTGTGCCAGTGGTTTCCAGCTTGCTTCCCATTAAAGACTATCATGAGAAATATATTGATTGTTTCCTAATTGAAGCTGTTAAGCATTTAAATGCTCTGTTGTGCATAGTAATATACTTTGAAAGAAGGAAAACGTTCCTTATCTATAAACAATATAAACATATGGAATCATAGTGATGGGGACATTAGAGTTAATATGGATATAACAACGCATTCATAGTATGAATTAGAAAACAGAAATCAATTTATCTCTCTAGCTTCATTTTTCTTTTAAGCAAAATGAGGCCATTTATACCTGCCTCATATCTCCTCAGACGCTATGAGGATAAAATTAGACAATGTGTATAAAGTAGGTTGATGGTATTTTTTAAAAATTTGTTCCATAGCATTACATAGTATAAAGTTGAACAAGCAGGTCTAGAAAGTAGCTCTTGTGTTTCCTAATTCTTTTTCTTATAGCTATCAGAGTATCTCAATGTACTCCCACACACGGAAACAAAAAAGCGAAGCTAGAGCTGGTTCTGCAGAAACACAGAGCAAGTAATAAGGAAATAGAGAAGATAAAGTTGTTAATAGTCAGAAAGTTAAAAAGAAAAATGTTTCGAATTGTTGAAAAAGTATTTCACAGATCCTTAACCCATCATACCTATACATTTGTCAAAACCCTTGTGTAGAGAACTACGCCTAGGGTGGGGCAGGGGTGGCTAGGAATGCTCTCTACTGCAGGGTTTCCTAATGGGTACAATGTGCGTGAAAGTTGCCAGCCTTTGTTTAAAATATAATAGATGTTATTTATGCTGAGAAATTCTCCTCAACTTTGTAAAATTTTCAGATTTCATTTCGAGTAATTGACTTGTATTAAATAACATTCTTCATGTCCTGAAATTTATTATTTCTAATTATCAAAATACAGTATTTTTAGTACTGTGGTTTGTTAGCAATTTTAGGGAAAGCAACATTTTTTAATTGGCATTTTTATTTACATGGACTTATACTCTTATAGAAAAGTTTGTGATGTTTCTCTCTTTAACACTTTTAAATTGTTTTTCTACAATGCTCTGGTTCATATAAGAAAAACTTCAGAATTTTATGAATATAGTTCTGGAGAGATCATTAAACTTACTGAGACTGAAAGTTTCAGTGTTCCATAAAATATGCTAAAATTTATTTAGAAACACACCAAACCCCTTTTGCTTAAGTTGTAGTCTGTTAATCTTCATTAGAAGTATTTAAGCTGATTTTTAAAAGTGGATTCCTGTTTTACCTTATTCTCTACCTAGTCTCACTGTATCAGATTCCTTTGAATAGCGTTCTTGAATCTCTTTTTACAAGCATTACAGTGACTCTTTAAACACGAAATCTTGAGAAAGCTCTGAAAATTCCTTCCCAGCTTTTCCCCCAAATAATTTAATTCTTCATAAGAAAGATTGCCCTGTAGAAAACATAAAGCAAAGTTTAAAATTTGGCAAGAGAGATTATCACTCAGTGAAATTCAAAGTGTGTGTAAAAGTAAGAGCAAGTGCCATGTATCTTATGTTTTTTTTTTCTCGTGCCCTTCTCCCTCCCAGTCTAGTTCTGACTCATGAAGCAGATGCAGTGTTGATCTTTACAATCCCTTAGAATTCTAATGACAGAATGCATTACATTTTGGATCAGGCTAGATCGAATTGCCAAGTCAGAGAAATTGACTAGTTTTCACAGAGTTGACTAGTGTAGCCCACAACTGAGAAAAACAAACAGTCATTTGAGTTCAGAGAACTGCATTCTGAGTTCAGAGAACAGCAAGCCATGAGACCAGAGCCTAATGAAAGGCACGGTTTTAAGAAAACTGTCCTTGAGGGGCGCCTGGGTGGCACAGCGGTTAAAGCGTCTGCCTTCGGCTCAGGGCGTGATCCCGGCGTTACAGGATTGAGCCCCACATCAGGCTCCTCTGCTATGAGCCTGCTTCTTCCTCTCCCACTCCCCCTGCTGTGTTCCCTCTCTCGCTGGCTGTCTCTATCTCTGTCGAATAAATAAATAAAAATCTTAAAAAAAAAAAAAAAAAGAAAACTGTCCTTGCAATCCTCTCTCACTTGCCTTCCCCTATTTGGGAGAACTGGAGTTGAGATACAGGAGCATAGATGGTCTTTTGAGGGAGGACGTATCATGAAAAGGAGTTACCCTCAAGGAAAGGATACTGGCTGGTTCTCATTACCACCATGGCATGTAGTAGTCATTGTAGAATTTGCTTGTATTATCTGTGGGTATCTGAAAAGAGGCATGATTATCTACTTCCCGAGTAAGATAACTGCTTGGCCATTGGCCTCAGTGACTTACACATGATTTTGAATTGATGCAGGATCAGTGTAAGCAATAGATGGGTTGAAGAGAAGGTGCTATGGCCAACAAGATTAGGAAAGGGAAATCCTAAATGTACATTTCCCAAGGAGTGCAGACAATGGACGTTACCCTTGCCTATAAGAACACACCCCTAACCTCCAGTGTTAGAGTTGGGGAGGTCAGATTCCACACCCACTTGGCAATTACACATTTGCTGGGACTGCTAGGGTGTGATTCAGAATTTCAGGTGTATTAGGAATGTGCCACTAGGCCTCCTTTGTAGATGTCGAACTGAGTAAGTTGACTCTTCTAAGTGTCCTCTGATGTGCTGATGTTTGAGGCATATGTTTGTACTTGAATCAACAAGGCCTGCCATGCCCTGTACTTATCCACGGTAATCCTAAAGACAATAACTTATGATGACCAGTATGAGTGGAATGGACAGCAACTTAATCTCTTTTATTTTTGTATGATTCCTTTTCTAACTAACAAAAAAGATGGTGATCAATTGATACTCAATTGATACACACTCAAATAAATACTCATACAAAGTGTATCTTTTATTTAAACTTCCCCGCTTTTCTTAGTCTTTTCACCAAGGAAATAAATAGGTGGGCAGGAGAGGTGAGTGTGAAAGACTGTCAGGTGCCCCTAACCCCTCCTCTTTCTGTCAGACCACTGCAGACACACATCTGGCCTACAGTAGTGAGAGAAGAGCTTTGAATTGAATATGAATCCTAGGCTTTATATTAAATAACCTGAAATTTCTAAAGCCACAAGAGAAGTTAACAACCCAAACCGACTGAAAGTGTTAAGATTTCTACTGAGATATCATTAAGGGAGCCCTTGACTCAGGTGGGAGAGTGGGGGTGGGGCATAACTTGAAAAAGCATAGAGGTGACAAGAAAGAAAGGGAGAGAGAAGGAGGGAGAGAGGAGACATGGGTAGAAAGAAGGGAGGGAGGGAGGGAAGGAAGGAAGAAGGGAGGAAGGAAGGAATTATTTAATGTTTATGGTTCAAAGAATTGAGTGAAATTAAACTATTCACAATATCCTGATTTTTAGTAACATCCCTCATTTAACATTTAGCTTCTTTAAGAGAGGAAGTACTAGACTACAGTCCTCTGTCGAAATAACATACTGAAGAGGCTAAAAGATTTGGATATGTAACATATCATCTCCAAACATTATTTCCCTCATTCTTTTCTTTTTATGTTCTTTTCTTTTCACTTTTCTTTTTTTCTTTTTTTTTTTTTTTTTGTCTATATATACCATGAGGGGTGGGGCAAAAAGTTTGACAATGCCCTTGCCCTCAAGAGGCTTCCAATATTGCTAACATTCAGGAGAAATCACAAATATGAGGGTGTAACAATTATCAATGTATTGCCTCTCAGCTGCAAATCCAGCCTCCTTTGTCCTATTCTGTTCTTTTTGCCAGATGGTGCAGTATTAGGATTTGTCAGTAGAAGGTGCTAGAGGTACATGGAAGGGCAAAGGTGTGTCTCCGGAATTTTCGCTTCTTACTATGGCACACAGTGGCTAGTGCCCTATGCAACCTGCAAAGGTCCTCAGTCCTCCTTGGGGAGTTTCAGAGCACCCCCACAAGTATCTTCCCAGTGACAGTGTCATTCCCACAAGCAGCTTCCCAGCAAATTCCACCAGCGACCCCAAGGGCATCTTCTCAGAGTATTTGGGCAATTCCTGTGAACTTCATCAGCACCCCAGCAGGTAGTGAGTTCCAGCAGTCAGAACTCAGTGAAGTTCTCTACTGTCCAGTGGGCCTCGCCAATACCCTCTCTACTAAGGTTTGCATCTCAGACTTAGTAGGAGCTGAGGAAGCTCTTCCAAATTTCTTCCTGCCTTAGATGCTTTGCCTTAGCCCTAGAGGTTGTGGCTTCCTTCTGTAACTGCCATCCCCATATTCTTTTGAATTACCCTTTACCCCTTAGTAGTCAATCTTTGGTTATTAGTTAATAATTCTTTACATCTCCCCACCGTTTATTTCCCTCATTCTTAATATGATAATAATTCTGCTTACCTCACGAGATATATAATAATGCTTGGTATGGAATATTTTGTGAGTAGAGGACCAAGTAAGATATTTCTGACTGATCTTCCTCAGTGTCTTAGTCTATTTGGGCTGATAAAACAAAATACCCCAAACTCGGTAGCTTATGAACAGCAGAAATTTATGGCTCACTGTTCTGGAGTCCAAAGTCCAAGATCAGGGTGCTACCATGATGGGTGAAGACCCTCTCACTGTACGCTCACATGGTGGAGGGGGCTAAGGAGCTTAGTGGAATCTCTTTTATAAGTCACTATCTCAAATATTCGAGATCTCACCCTCATAACTTAAGCCCTTCCCAAAGACTCCACGTACCAATGGTAGTGCCTTTGGGGTTTAGGATCTCAACGTGACTTTGAGGAGTACAAATATACAGAAATAGAAATAGAAAACAGTTTGATTGACCATATATAAGAATGTGAATCATTTTAAATAGAAGGTAATATTCATTGTCCTCCAGAATTTTCATATAAACTCATATTCAAAAGCTTATTTTCATGCTATATCCTATTATTGCAGATCTAGATTTAAAAAGGTATGGGGGCGCCTGGGTGGCACAGCAGTTAAGCGTCTGCCTTCGGCTCAGGGCATGATCCCAGCGTTATGGGATCGAGCCCCACATCAGGCTCCTCCGCTATGAGCCTGCTTCTTCCTCTCCCACTCCCCCTGCTTGGGTTCCCTCTCTCGCTGGCTGTCTCTCTCTCTGTCATATAAATAAAATAAGATCTTAAAAAAAAAAAAGGTATGTTATGTTATGTTATGTTATGTTATGTTACGTTAAGTTGGATCAAAAGATACCAGCTTCCAATTGTAAACTAAGTAAATAATGGGGACGTAATGGATATCAGGGTGATTATAGTTAATACTGTATTGTATATGTGAAAGTTGCTAAGAATAAATATTGCAGGTTCTCATTATAAGAAAAAAAATTTGTAACCAACCTCAAATGGTGATGGATATTAACTAGACTTTTACTGTGAATATTTTGCAATATATACAAATATTGAATCAGTAGATTATACACCTAAAACTAATATAATTTATATGTCTATTATTCCTCAGTACTTTTTTTTTTTAATGAAAGGCAATAAGAAATGTCCATAAATTCAGGACCTGGCATATTTTGAAAGAGATTACTTTTATCCCCCAAAAATGAAAAAAAAAAAAAAAAAAGGAACTTGAAAAGGCCTGGAATGTACAGGGCTAATCAAATTACAGTTAAAAGAAATTACTCAGAACAAGTACACAAATTAAGGTGGGGCCTCCCCAGCTGCTGTTCCAGATTGCTTCAAAATAGTCACCCTTAAATTTAGAGAATGACCTGTGTACGAAAAAGCTTAAAAATAAGCCAGCTAAACTCTATCTGTTGTTTACTTGTATGACTCATTACCGTCCTGCCTACCGCAGAAGAAAATTCCCGTCTATGAGCGCATACAACTAGTTTTCCTCTCCATTTTCCGGCCTGATTCCTATTGATAGTAATTTATTCCTTGCGCTGACATTTTATAAATTACAAAGTTCGCTTGTGATGGGTCATGGCGACTGTCAAGACCTCAGGTGGGCAGTGACTGATAGTAAACCCCAAAGGATCACATGTTGTAGGAGGAATCAGGTTTAACTTTGATTCGCACTTTACGCTTTCCTGTTGCCATCTGGAACACACACATACGCATGCACGCACGCGCACGCACGCACGCACGTGCACACGCACACTCATACAGGACCCTATTTGGACTCCATATCCTATGATTAGATATCATACACCGTAGCAGACCCAGATTACAGAAGGTATGTATTGCTACATTATATTACCTAGCCTATTTAAGGCATTTTCAGTAAACCATCATAATGTCAAGAAGTTCCAAATATTTCTCCCAAGATCACAATTCTATAAACATTAAAAATATTTTCTGACCAGGCATGTTAATCATCTTCTAAAACAATTCTTATACTGTAAGAAGTGATTATGAGTGTTGCTTCTCAGGGGCCATCAGCTACAAATCACCTAAATCCAATTTCATATAATTTATTTTATATAGTTATAAATTAGCTGTACTGAATTGCCTTAATTTTGAATTTTCGTGGTTATTATATCCATCAATAATCGGTAAGAATCAATGAGCCTGTATAGCATACCACACGTCATATACAAAATGAAGAAAATTATCCACTTCGTATAAATACTTCATAATCTACAAATGTTTCACCTTTGAGATTCTCCAGTTGGTTAGAGTAAATGAAATGCTTTTATATTCCATATTACATAAGAACTATACTTTCTTAACCTGTTTAGCAAATCTTGTGTTGATTACTTCGTATCTAATTAGAATACTTTGACACTCAGAATAAAAATCCCGATATTCATATGCCTTAACATGTGTAGTCCGTTGGGGCATTTTTAAAATTCTAAATAAATAATCAAAATAGAAATTAAAAATTAAAATTACATCAAAAGCATAATGGATTAGATGCCTTCATTATTTCTCAGAATATATGTAGAAGGAAATTATATGAAAAAAATTACTGAAAATGCTTCTGGGGATTAATTTCAACCTATAAATTTTTGTTTTTCTTTCATATTATTTCTAGAACAGGTACTCAGTATAGCTCATTTTTCTGAGCAAAGCAAAGATCCATTATAACCACCTTTTATTTTTGTTTTGTTCTTATTTCAAAATTCTCATTGGTACTTAACTTCTCTGTCATTTCAAGGACTAGGTGATTGATTATTAAAATTATTAAAACACTACATTATAATGTAAAAACTTTTGAGATCTTCCGTGTGTTCTAAATATAAAAAAAAGTGCCATGCCAATGAGAATTATGATGACAAAAATGCTTGGCTTGCATCTCAATCTCATGTCCTAATGGATATGAGAATTTAATGGAGATGGCGGAGCTTACACAGTTTCAACTGGCACTGGGGGAAAAACTCCAAAAAGTTACAGTTGATTGAAATTACTTGGCAGAAACATTTACTTAATATGGTCCAAAAGTATAATGTTTACTATTACACTGGCGAGATTTTAGAAACAAATGTACTTAACTGACACTTACATGGAATATTTCAGATATTATAGTAGATGAACCCTTTATGAATGATAATCTGTTTAGAATCAAGTGCTGACAAATATCTTGCCTAGAAGAGTCTTGCTCTTCATTTCTGTATGCTATGCCAACTTTAAAACACATTGTTACTGGCATGCCTGCAAAAGCAATTGAAAAGAATGGAAGCACTTATAAAAATCACCTGGCAGGAAACATTTTATTGCATTTTTACAATCTGGCAGTTAAAATACACATTACAAATAAAGAAAGACAACATTAATTGATTTTGCTATTTCTCTATGTACTAGGCCCTGGGATGGAGGAAGTATGTTTAGCAATTTTTTAAATAAATGGAGAATATTTTAAAAAGTACAAATTCTCTTTTTTTAAGATTTTATTTATTTATTTGAGAGAGAGAGAGCTTGAGCCAGGTGAGGGGCAGAGGGAGAAGGAGACTTCCTGCTGAGAAGGGGGCCCAATGTGGGCCTAGATCCCAGGACCCTGGGATCATGACCTGAGCAGAAGGCAGATAATTAACTGACTGAGCCACTCAGGCGCCCCAAAAAGTACAAATTCTTATTTAAAACAATGAATATCATGATTTGGAGAGGGTGCATTAGGCTTTTATATACATGTAATGTTTGCATAGTACGTATTTCAGGGTGCCACTTGTCCTCCACACACACACACATCTCTCCATCATGGAAAGGCAAAATATTTTTCTGCCAGTATACTTAATGTGATCTACACTGGCTTGTTAGAAATTCTAGTATATAAATATCACACCAGTTTTAACACATATTATCAGCCTCAGATAAATCCTTGAAGTTAACTTGGTGGTCTGGATAATAAAGTTCCCTGTGGATGGTACTTTTAAAATGTAGATATTGGAATCTATTCTTTCTTTCTTTTACTCTTTTCTTTCTTTCTTTCTTTCTTTCTTTCTTTCTTTCTTTCTTTCTTTCTTTCTTTCTTTCTTTCTCCTTCCTTCCTTCCTTCCTTCCTTCCTTCCTTCCTTCCTTCCTTCTTTCTTTTCTTTCTTTTTCTCCTTTTCTCCCTTCCCTTCCCTCCCTCCCTCACTTTTCTTTCTTTCTTTCTTTCTTTCTTTCTTTCTTTCTTTCTTTCTTTCTTTCTTTCTTTCTTTCCTTCCTTCCTTCCTTCCTTCCTTCCTTCCTATTTTCTCTTTCTTTCTCTTTTTCTTTTTTCTTCTTTTTTCTCCTTTTCTCCCTTCCCTTCCCTCCTCCCTCCCTCCCTCCCCCCTTCCCTTCCCTCCCTTCCCTTTCTTTCTTTCTTTCTTTCTTTCTTTCTTTCTTTCTTTCTTTCTTTCTTTCTCTCTCCCTCCCTCCCTCCCTCCCTCCCTCCCTCCCTCCCCCCTTCTTCCTTCCTTCCTTCCTTCCTTCCTTCCTTCCTTCCTTCCTTCCTTCTTTCCTTCCTTCCTTCCTTCCTTCCTTCCTTCCTTCCTTCCTTCCTTCCTTCCTTCCTTCCTATTTTCGGTACAGAGATCTGTAAGTGATAGCAAGCTGCTCGACTGAAGGTGTGCTACACCTTGAACTATTTTATGTCATTTATATATTGCTTCATTAATATTTACAAAACTCTTGGGAAGTAGGGTATATTCTCAGATTATATCTGAGGAAACAGGCTGAGTTTAGTAATTTTTCTAAGAAGATCTTATACTAGGATGACAAAACTTTTAACTCCAAAACTGGCTATAAGAAGATTATAACAGCTTACTGCTGTGGTAGAAATCTGCCTTAAAGAAATTTTGATATTCACAAAAAGAAAAATAAGCATTCAAAGCAAGATTATCAGTGAATAGCAAATAAAGCATTTCTGCCTGAAGTCATGTAATTACAAAGAAAAGTTGGAGATTAACGGGCCCAAATTAAAAATCAAATGGTGCTGCAGGATTGCATATGTATATTACTTTCTCTTTCTGAATGTCAGGCTGTTCCTCTCTAAGTTGGAGGAAATATTAGTTGGCATATTGATCATTCTGTGATTTAAATGACAGAGGATATATATAGCATAATACCCACAGAAGCATACTCTACAATAGTATAATCTTTTCAAATTTCATTCTTTCTCCTTTTTTTTTTTTTTCTTCTCCGGATGAAGGTGGTTATAATACAGTAGCACGGTATGAGAAAGACTGATTTATCCAAGTTAAAAACTGTACTTGCATGACTCAGGTAGGGCCATCATAAATTGTCGGAACTAAATAATAAACTATGCAAATGCCCAATAATAGAATGAGGGATTTTAACAAACATCTCTCAAGAAATGTGAAACCAAAACCAAAACAAAACCAAAACAAATAGAAAGAATATATTGGTAGAAGACCATTCTCCATGGATCTCTTGCCTTTCTAAGTATTTTGTGAGGAAAAGCACTGGCTATTTTCTGCCCTAGTTTTTCAAGGATATTTATATAGCAAACAGCTTTGAAAGACCCAGTGTATCCTAGGAAAAAAGGAAGGTTTGTATACAGCCTTGAAAGATAGAAATAGTGTTTCCTTCTGGAACATATAATCCTTGTTAAGGAACAGTGGCAACAAGTGTGTTGTCTTATGATTGAATTCATCATTCCAACCTTAGATCAATTTGGAGGTGGCAATGCAAATTCTCATCCTAGTTGGAGTAAGGGAGCTTTCACCCGCTGATGGAGTTTCCTTGAGATAGATAAACTCACACAGGAAAAGGCGGAAGAAGGATTGACTAGAATTTCATCTCTTATTACTCTGGGTTGGGTTTACAGTGCTAATAAAGGAAACCCACTGGAGAGCATGAAAGAAGTGCAAAGAAATCTAAACAAATTCTATTGCCCCTTGTGTTGAAAGTGGATAAAAACTTAAGAGATACAGTCTTGAGAATGGAGCAGCAGATGCCCCATATTAAAAAGACTCCTGAAAAATGGTTGCCATTCTGTGAGTCAAGCAGAAGTCAGCCAAATGGAACAAATTCCAAGCTCCAGTCTGAAAGCATGTGGCTACGGCTTCTTAGTAAAGGAATTCCCAAAGCCAAATAAATGGTGTTAGTAATTACAGCCATGCCACATGATATAAAGCTCTGGATAGACAAAAATACTATAAGCTCATTTAGTTGAGCTACAAGGAGTTGCCATAATATTTGAAACCAGAAGTCAATGCATCTTGTTTAAGGGAAAGGAATCGGTCTTCTCTCTTATGTCCTCCTTCGTAATGAACTTAACTGCTTTAAGAATATAGCGAAAGGGAGCAAGCATGAATGCATGAAGAAAGGTGGTGCTGAGATTTCTCTGTCTGCAAGGGCGACCAAAGTGATATGAACTCACCCATCTGAGTAAGCTGGGGAACTTCAGAAAGGGAAGGGACTCAAGTTTTTATGAATCTGTTAGATGCAGGTGTCCAAATCACCAATCTGTTCAGTCTTGAGGAAAGGGAAGCCCAGATTAACTGATGAAGTGGCAATGGTAGCTAGCATGACCTTGTGGGTGATACCCTTCAGGACAACTCAATTTATAGTTTTAACCGCTTCTGCTGAGTGTGTAGTGGTACTGATACTTTTCTTGCCTTCTCTCTTAAAGTATTAAATGATAGGATTCTTTTGATCAGGAAGAACTCATGCATGAAAGTGCTAATGGGACACACAAATAGCTTCACAATTTATCTCCCACCTAAACCTCAGGCAGTCCAACAAAAACAGGATAGAATCCCAGGAGGGAGAAAGGAAAATCACAGATTTGAGTTAGAACTTAAATTTTACAGATATAGTAAAATAGCATGGTATCTCAATATAAGAGCCCTATATCACTGGTAAAAAGCCAGATTGAGGTAGAGGTTTATGGGGGATTATCAGCAACGAATTTCAATTTTGGTCCTTTAGTCCCTGTTTTTTGACGTATTACTGCTATAATTGAATACATTGCACGCATTGATGACACTTGATATGCCCTCTTGGACATTCCCAACTCCTTCCTTTTTAACCTACTGGCAACTAAAGACTATGATTAATTTACATTTATAAGGCAGGGCCTCCAGTATATATTTGCAGCACTCTCCCAAGCATATTTAAGCCCCTGCCAGTTGGCTCCAGTACCTAGGTCAGGATTTAGGGTAAGCACCTCTATCCTCAGACGTTCTAAGGTTTCACTAAATAAATGGTGCCTTATTGCTTGGAAAGGCAGAAAAGTCCATATCAAACACCCTGACTAAACTACTTCACCTCCCTCAGCAGAGATAGCTGAAAATACCTTACAAAATTCAGGAGGTTGTTCATTAACTAAAGTTTATTGGGACTGTGTGGGCAGATCACAATGTTAATCCTTTTGGTAATCAGAAAAAAAAATGTTGTGTCTTCAGACCCCATCATTTAAAAAGACCTCACTAGATACTTGAGACAGTATGTGTTTTCTTAAGCATTCTCCCTGGTCCTTTATATCAGTGAAATCCCACATCAGCATCTATTGAAGGGAGCCCAAATAAGGCTGTTCTGTAATCAGTTCAGCAAGATGTGACACATTCTATTTTGAGAGACCCCAACCCAATATAATCCCTTACATGTAAAATGTACAAACAATCAAAATTTATAGTTTTAGGTTTGTATACATAAATGATAAAATTATAAGGAAAAGTAAGGAAATAATTTATGAAAGTGACTTTTGCCACGCTAAATATATTTTTTTATATTTTAATGGCTTGAATGATTTCTATATGAACTGATTTCAGATAAGTACGGAGGTAAAAATTGTGTGTCCAAAGGATTGCAAAGAGGCTTCACAGAATCTCTCATATCCTGGTTCTTTCCTTTTGCAATTTTGATTACATGCCATTTTCCATTTGCTTACATTCTAACTTGGGAAATGTTTTGGAGTCTGGGAAATCTGAGAACAAAGTTTTTGGTATGGCCAAAACTACTGCCAACATTTTTATATATATATATATATATATATATATATATATATATTTTTCTTCCAGGCAAATCTGCAATGCTGGTTTCCCAGTTATAGTTGAGATAATATTTCTCATCACTGTGGTACTATTAACTTTTGTAGGACGTAATATATGCCTTAGGAACAATACTTAGTGTTGATAATCTCCACTATATTTTTGGTCATGGATCCCCAAATGAGTAGTTTGAAAGTGCTGGCTGGCAAAAAGGGAAAAATCCATGGTGTTTTCTGACCTATTTCCTATATAAGATAAATAACTGAATATCAGCGAGAGAGATACCTGCTGTGTGACTAACACATGGAAGAGAATTGGAAAGGAATTCCAAACTGAAAGTTATTATATATATGTCTATATACATATATAATATATTTATATCTATTTATTTATAACATTCAGTGTTATATTAGTTTCAGATGTACAATAGGATTCAACAATTCTTTACACTACTCAGTACTCACCAAGATAAGTGTACTTTTAATCCCCTTCACCTATTTCACTCATTCCTCCACCAATCTCAACTCTGGCATCCACTAGTTCTCTGTATTTAAGAATATTTCATTATTGTTTGCCTCTTTTTTTTTCTTTGTTCATTTGTTTCTTAAATTGCACATATGAATGAAATCATATGTTACTTATCTTCATTTAACTTACTTCACTTAGCATGATACCCTCTCGGTCCATCCATGTTGTTGCAAATGGCAAGATCTCATTCTTTTTCATGGATGAGTAATGGTTCATTTAATTATTCATATTCACACACACACACACACACACACACACACACGCCCCACAACTTCTTTATCCATTCATCTGTGGACGGACACTTGTGTTGTTTCCATATCTTGGCTATTGTGAGCAACGGTTTAATGCACATAGAAGTGCATGTATCTTTTCAAATTAGTGTTTTTGTTTTCTTGAACAAATACCCAGTAGTGGAATTACTGGATCATATGGTAAATCTATTTTTAATTTTTTGAGGAATCTCCATGCTGTTTTCCACTGTGGAATATAACCTAGTTATATTCCCACCAGTAGGGCATGAGGGTTACTTTTTATCTCTATCCTCACCAATACTTGTCTGTTTGATACAAGCCATTCTAACAGGTGTGAGGTGATATCTCATTGTGGTTTTAATTTGCATTTTCCTGAGGACAAGAGATTTTGAGCATCTTTTCATGTGTCTGTTGCCCGTCTGTGTCTTCTTTGGCCATTTTTCAATTCCATTATTTGGTTTTTGGGTATTGAGTGAAGTAAATTCTTTATATATTTTAGATGTTAACCCTTCATTGGATATATCATTTGCAGATATCTTCTCCCATTCAACAGGTTGCTTTTTTGTTTTGTTGATGATTTCATTGGTTATACAAAAACCATTTGGTTTGGTGTCATTCCAATCGTTTAATTTTGCTCATTTCTCTTGCTTTAGGAGACATCTAGACTGTTTCTACAGCCACCGTCAAAGAAAAATACTGCCTATTATTTCATTTAGGATTTTCATGCTTTCAGTTCTCACATTTAGGTTTTTAACTCATTTTGAGTTTATTTTTTGTGAATGGTATAAGAAAATGGTCCAGTTTCATTCTTTTGCCTGTAGCTCTCCAGTTTTCCCAGTATGTTTGTGGAAGAGACTGTCTTTTCCACAATTCATATTCTTGCCTCCATTGTTGGAGATTAATTGACCATATATTTGCTGGTTTATTTCCAGACTCACTATTCTATTGATCTATGTGTTTATTTTTGTGCCAGTACTGTTTTGATTACCAGAGCTTTGTAATAACACTTGAACTCTGGGATTGTGATACCTCCAGCTTTGTTATTCTTTTTCAAGATTGCCTTGGCTATTTAGGGTCTTTGGGATTCCATACAATTTTTAGGATTATTCTAGTTCTGTGAAAAATGTTGTTTGTATTTTGATAGGAATTGCAAATTAACTATTTTAATTGCATAATTAGAATACTGCATATATCTTTAAAAAGCTATTTTCAGATATTCTTCCATGCTTATTTTCATGAATATAATGTCTTTCAGAACTAAATAGAGGGCGCCTGGGTGGCTCAGTCGTTAAGCGTCTGCCTTTGGCTCATGTCATGATCCCAGGGTCCTGGGATCCAACCCCACATCAGGTTCCCTGTTCAGTAGGGATCTTGCTTCTCTCTCTCTCTCTCTCCCTCCGCCCCTCCCCCTGCTCATGTTCCCTCTCTCGCTGTCTTTCTATCAAATAAATAAATAAAATCTTTAAAAAAAATAAATAGAGGCAATAAAATTGAGAGTAATGACAACTGAGTGGAAGGAAAGAACTTGTCCCTTTACAAAGTATTTGAGACAAAATAAATGGACTAGGTTAGAGATCAGATTATTTTCTGATTTTTTAAGCTATTTGTGTTTTTCAAAAAATTTTCTTTATTACTATGTAAATAGAAAAAAGTTTATACATGTTCAGAATCTGCACCAAAATATCCATTCTTTTAAATCTATTTCCTCAAAAAAATCTGTCCTTAAGATGGAGAAAAAATTGGGGCGCCTGGGTGGCTCAGTCGGTTAAGCATCTGTCTTTGGCTGAGGTAGTTATCCTGGGGTCCTGGAATCAAACCCTATGTCGGTCTCCCTGCTCAGCAGGGAGTCTGCTTCTCTCTCTCCCATTGCTGCTCCCCCTGCTTGTGCATTCTCTCTGTCAAATAAATAAATGAAATCTTTAAAAAAAAAAAAAAGAAAAAATTGTTAAAATTCTTATTACAAATTATATAAATTTATTATAAATTGGTATATTAGACAACTAAATTTGTTTCTCAAAATAGTGCCTTTCTTTTTTAATATCAGGATTTTGCAGATTTTTTTGTAATTTTGCAGATTTTCAAAACTCTACCAAAATATTGATATCCTAGGTACTTAAGCCTACTACCTACTTTGTTATTTGAAAGACAAAAGGGAAATTTATGACAAGGACCATTTTACACTGCCATTGATAGTAGTCACTGATCTCAATTGAAGTAGGTAAAGACATTGGGCCAATAAAGAACATAGAATTATATAGTGCAGCGGTTTTCAAATATGTCTGTGTATATGGCTCGTCTGCCAACCTTAAGAAAATGGAAATTCTTATTTAGTAGGTATGCAGGAGGCCTGGTATTTTACATTCTTACTAGCTGCCAAGTAATGTCAGTGCTGCTGGTGTACACACACACACACACACACACACCCCTTATCATTTTCTAGGAAATGACAACACAGGTGAAAAAAACATTGAGTGATTTTCTCAAAATGAAGGCACACCTGTCATCAGCACATGTTAGGACCACTGGAGTTCACTGCAGCAACCCTTTCCAGATGGGGTGATTTGTTAGCCAGACTGGGAAAGCCCCTAAACAGAAGACTTAAGGACCTCCAAGGAATGATTCTCATCTCAAACTAAGATCCATTTTAAGTTTCAAATCAGTGTGTTGTGCTGTGCTTTGTTTTTAAAGCTGCGTCTGCTGCAGTGACCTGCCATTAGCCCAAAGCTGCGATTAGTTTCAGCACTGGTGTTTTGTATCAATGGTAGGGTTATTAAAGTTACATGGTTTTTAAGAGAGGACCAAACATGTAAAGAAATAAGGGATTAAAAATTAGAGATTAGTTGTTTTAGCAGTTTGCATTTTTTAAAATGGGCTGTGGATGTAATTGTCAATTAACACTAAAACCATGTCTTCCTCAATACTTCCCTAAATGCCAGTTTTCTGTCTAACTATCAAAGACATCAATTTTGTTGGGCTGAGATTTGATCTTTGGAAACCCAGTAGTCTTAGTTACTTTTTAAAATTATTTTCTTGAGAAGTCCAAATGCTAGAATAATGAAAGCTATTTAAAAATGGTTTGGCTTCCATTTATGATTTTTTGTTGTTTAAATAGTGTAAAGCTCAAATTCAGGCATTAATACTTTTCGTTACTGATATATACTGTATATAAATCATCTTAAATTTTCAAGTGCATGCTTTCTATTTTGAAATAGAGGAATTCAGTTTGTCCTTTTCGCTTGTTCATTTTTCTGATGGCACTTAGTATATTGCTATAGACATTGTGGGTGCTCAGTAAATGATTATGGACATACTGAGAGTTAAAGTCCAAATTTTATGACTGATCTATTATAAATCTGGAATTCTGCTGCTTCGTTTTCACATGGTTTTAATGCCTAAGGGAGTATGAAAAGAAACAGCTGCCTCTCTATTATGACACAACCAGTTGCTGAAATGATTGGACAGGTGGTTGATGGACCCAGTGGCAATTCTGGAACAAGTGTTAAGGCTTAAATTATGTTAGGTCACTTTTCCAAGCTTGATGTTCCCCATTTGGTACAAGCTTCTGAGAATGTTATTTTGTCATAAAGTATATCATGTGCTAAAGTCATTCTCTGGATGGATTTCATGTTAATGTGTTTTAGTTGAACAAATAACTCAATATGCATGCTCCATCCATTTTTCATTTTTCTTGTTGTCCACTATTCCTTGCCTCCAACTTTTTATGCTCTGAATGCAAACTTTTGTCACATTCAACTTTATATATATGCTCTACATATGCACTGTGTGTTCTACATAGTTTATATACTCTTTATAGAATACTGTATAAACTGTTTCTTATACTCTGTACGTACAGTGTAAGTAAGATGCTATAAATAAGTCACACAAGTTTTCAGTCCTAGTTTATGTCCGTTTAATTTCCCATGTTAATTTTTGTCATAATTGAAAAGTTGAAAATGTGCAATCATCGTTAATACCATCCAAACTGGACCACATAGTCAAAATTATTTTTGAAGCTTTATAATAGCATTTTCAAGATAATATAGATATTTTTTATAAAAATACGTTTATGATGGAAAACTTTAAAAATTTGAAATAATTATGTGAATAGTACAAAATTTGCATTTCTACTGCCTATTGATGGGTTTCGTTAGGGGGTTATTTTCTTCCCTTTTGTGCTTCTCATCTCAGATGGATAAACACAGATACTAAAAATTCACTTTTGTTTTGGGGTCTGCTTTATAAATTCTTGAATCACAATATCCCTTTGCCATTATAGTATGGCATGGGGATTATTTATAAAATTGTCTACATGACATTTTCTCAAGTGAATGAGGCATGGGTTATGTAAGTATTATTTGTACTTGAGCATTTCAGTTATTCCCATGTTTAGATATTTAGAATTTTGAATTTTGCTGACGTAATAAATACAGATGTATTTCCAGGGAAGTGGAGTCATTTCATGATCACATTAGCATTTAATTAGAATGCCTCTTTCAATTCAATAATAATATCGTCTGCTTGTTTTTTTTTATTTTTACTTATGTCTAAGTGTGTGATAATTCTTTAGTTATATTTCTGTATTGGATTATTTAGAATATCTTACACCATTAATACTCCCTAATATTTGACATGTCTACCATTATTATGAAAAATATTATACTTTTTATTAATTTTCTGAAATGTTTTAATGTCTTGAATAGTTCATACTATACCTTTGCCCACGAGTTTGTATTATATGTGTGTGCATGTGTTTTAATTTGATGTATAGCAGTTTTAAATGCTTATTTGCTGAAGTCTACTGAAATTTGTGTTTTTCACTTTTTTGTTATTTTTTAAGATTTTATTTATTTGAGAGCAAGAGAGAGAAAGAGAGGAAGAGAAAACATGAGCAGGGGAAGGGGTTGAGGGAGAGGGGGAAGCAGTCTCCCAGCTGAGCAGAGAGCCTGATACTGGATTGGCTCCCAGGACCCTGAGATCATGACCTCAGCTAAAGGCAGACGCTTAACCATCTGAGCCACCCAGGCTTAACCAACTGAGCCACACAGGCACTCCTCTTTTGTTGTTTATATGCTTAGAAACACATTTCCCAGACAAGATCAGGAAACTGTTCACTACTGATTAATTCTGGTTTGCTTTTTTATATTTAGTCATTAACTTTAACTAGAATTTAGAGGAGGTAATGATTTATCTTTTTTTTTTCTGAAACAGCCACAAAATCACATTTATTGAATGATCCATTAAGTATTTATTATCCAAATACATGTTTTTTGTTTATTTTTAATTAAAGTATAGTTTACATACAGTATTATTATTAGTTTCAGGTGTACAAAACAGTGATTTGACATTTATATACATTAGAAAATGATCACCATAAATGTTACCATCTGTCATCGTAAAAAGTTAGTACAATAGTATTTATTGACTTTATCTCCTATGCCTACTTTACATTCCATGACTTAGTTATTGTATAATTGGAAATTTAGACCTCTTAATCCCCTTTACTTATTTAGTTCATCCCTTTAACACACCTCCCTTCTGGCAATATCAGTTTGTTTTCTGTATTTATGAGTCTGTTTCTGTTTTGTTTTGTTTGGTTTTTTAGGTTCCATATATAATTAAAATCATATGGTGTTGTCTTTCTCTATCTGACTTATTTCACTTATCATTATACCCTCTAGGTCCATCTATGTCACAGATGGCAAGATTTCATACTAAATTATGGCCGAGTAATGTTCCATTGTATATATATGCCGCATCTTCCTTCTCCGTTTTCTATTGTTGGATATTTAAGTTGCTTCCATATCTTGACTATTGCACATAATGCTTCAGTAAAGGTGGGGGTACACATATCTCTTCAAATTTGTATTTTTGTTTTCGTCCAGTAAATAACAAGAAGTGGTATTACTGGATCATATGGTATTTCTACTTCTAATTTTTTGAGAAACCTCCATACTGTTTTCCACAGTGGCTGCACCAATTTACATTCCCTCTAACAGTGCACAAGGCTTGCTTTTTTTCCACATCCTCACAACACTTGATGTTTCTTGTCTTTTTGATACTAGCGATTCTGAGGTGATAATCTCATTGTGATTTTTTATTTGCGTTTCCCTGAGAATGAGTGATGTTGAGCATCTTTTCATGTGTCTATTGGCCATCTGCCTGTCTTCTATGGAAAAATGTCTATCCAGGTCCTCTGCCCATTTTTTACTTGGATTGATTTTTTTTTTTTTTTTTTACATTGAGCTATATGAGTTACATATATTTTTTGGATATTAACACCTTATCGGATGTATGATTTGCAAGTATCTTTTCCCATTTAGTAGGCTGCCTTTTTATTTTGTTGATAGTTTCCTTTAGTGTGGAAAAGTTTTTTTTTCGTGTAGTCCTGATAGTTTATTTTTGCTTTTGTTTCCCTTGCCTCAGGAGACATATCCATAAAAATATTGTAAGACTGATGTTCAAGAGTTTACTGCCTGTTTTTGTTTAGGAGTATTATAGTTTTAGGTCTTACATTTAGGTCTTAATCCATTTTGAGTTTACTTTTGTCTATGGTATAAGAAAGTAGTCTAGTTTCATTCTTTTGCATGCAGCTATTCAATTCTTTAAATTCATTAATGTACCTTTCCAGTTATGATAGAGTAGCTCAATATAATAAATATAAAAGCCAAAGAATTATATACAAAGGCTCTTTTGAGACATTATATATAATATCATATAATCTCTGCAAGAAGGATAAGCACAGGAATTTAACTCCACATTCAACTCGGCTCTCTTTTGCCAGGTGTTGTCAAAATCTTATAGCAGAGAAATAGAGTCCAAGCAAAACAAAAAAATCCATAATATATGTAATCAACAGAAATGGAATTATATAGCCTGAGGACACTTTTGGAAATGCACTGCAGCCCTGAAACAGGAACAGGAGGAAAAAAAAAAAAAAAAGCTCTAACCTGTGGAAAAACAGGAAGATGTGTTAGTTCCAATATTGCATCTGGAGGAAGAGCAGCATAGTAGGCTGTGTAATGGTCTCAAAATTGTCTGCATCCTAATCCCAGAAACCACGATATGTGACCTTACATGGTGTAAGGGACTTTGACAATGTGATTAAGTTAATCTTACAATAGGGAAATTATCTTGTACTGTCTGAGTAGCCCACATATAATTGCAAAGATATAATTGTTCAGAGTCAGATAGAGATACAATGACATGTCAAAAAAAATAGTATACTATGAAGCTAGAGCAAGGATCTACAAGCAAAGGAACGCGGGAGACCTTTAGTACCTACAAAAGGCAAAGATTCTACCCTGTAATATTCAAAAGGAACACAGCACTGTTGACATCTTGATTTTAGCCCACAGGGTCCATTCTGGAATATGATCCCCATAAATTTAACATCGTAAATTATGTTGTTTTAAGCCATTAAATTTGTGATAATTTCTTATAGTAGCAACAGGAAACTAATACAGAACTGCCAACCATTTATTTCTAAAATACAATTTTGCAGACAATTTCTCTAGAGAATCCAGCATACCATATGATTGCAATACACATTTCATTGAATTGTTGAAGTACAAATGTCAGAATAAGGAGATGTAATGACAGAACCTAAAGTTACAATAATGAATATTGAAGACGTAATAAGCAACCATTAGCCAAGGAATTCCTCTAGAAAATGGAAAAGTCAAAGAAATGGATTTTCCCCTTCCTGTAGAAAGAATACAGTCTCACCAGTGAGTTGCAGGTTTCTGATCTTCAGAATGATAAGCAATAATTGAAGTTTACGGTGTTTTAAGCCACAGATTTTGTGATAGTTTGCTTTAGTTGCTATGGTAAACCTATATAGACAGGATCCCTTGTGAAGGCTGCACTCTCAGGAAACAGTCTTAGAGTACCTACTTAAGACTGAATCTTTGTCAAAATATCAGAGAATGCTCCATCTCCCAACCCTTGTGACCAGGCCAACAAGCATCAGATAAAAATAAGAAGGAGAACTTCAAGAACAAGATTTTCTCTGGAGAGTAGGCAAAGGGGGGGGGGGTGGAGTTAACCATGTGTGGAGAACATTTTAAACAGGGCCCAAGGACTGAAAAAGATAAAAAACAGAAAGAAAGCTGGAAGACTAAAAGGTGAAGAGACTAAAAAGTTAAAAAGAAAGATAAATATATCATGAATATTAGGACTGACACAAGATCATCCCTAAGTCAAAATGAGATAGATAATACAAAAAGTCTTACAATTCCATGAAATAAACAAAATCTGTAATTAAAATTTTCCTGTAAGACAAGTCTCAAATAACTTCACTATATTCACTAACTTCCAAAAGTTTAGGAATTAACAGCAATTTAGTACAATCTCTTTCAGAATATAGAAGAGAATAAAAAGTTTCACAACTCATTTTTGAGGCCAGCATTGCCCTGATATCAAAATCAGACCAAAACATGACAATAAAAGAAGAATATCTGTCATAAAATTAAACACGAAAGTCTTCAGGAAAATATCAGCAAATTGAATCCACAGTTGTATAAAAATTATATATAATGATTAAATAAAATGTATCCCAGGTATATACAGCTGGTTCAATTTTTGAAAACCAATCAAGTAATCTATCATATCAACAGGCTAAAGAAAAAAAAATCACATGATTCTATCAATGCAGAAAAATCCCACCATCAATTTATGTTAAAAACTATCAGCAAATTAGAAATAGAGGGATAAAATTAAAAAGAAATAAAATAGAAATAAAGGAAAACTTCATCAACTTGATAAGTGACCTTTTTTTCTTTTTTTAGCAATTGCCAACTAACATTGTAGTTAATGGTGAAGGACTGAACATCTCCCTTCAACAAATATGCATTGTTGCCATTCTTAAATCAGTTTGCACTGGATGCTCTGGTCAGTACATATAAGGCAAGAAAAAGAAACAAAATGCCCATAGATTGAAAAGGAAGACAAAACGTGTGTGTGTGTGTGTTTAATTTGCAGGTGAAATTATGGTTTACCTAGAATATTATAAAGAATCTCTAAAAATCTCTGAGAATTAATAAATTTCTTCAGGAAGTTCATAGGATACAAGATCAATTCATAAAAAGAATCACATTTTTGTGTACACTAACAACAAACATTTTTTTTTTTTAGATTTTATTTAAATTCAAGTAAGTTAACATATAGTGTATTATTAGTTTCAGGGGTAAAATTTAGTGATCCATCAGCTGCATATAACACCCAGCCCTCATTATATCAAGTGCCCTCCTTAGTGCCCATCACCCAGTTACCCCATCTACCTCCCCTCCAGCAACCTGCAGTTTGTTCCCTATATTTAAGGGTCTCTTATGGTTTGCTTCCCTCTCTGTTTTTATCTTATTTTTCCTTCCCTTCCCTTATGTTCATCTATTTTGTTTCTTAAATTCCATATATGAGTGAAATCAAATGGTATTTGTCTTTCTCTGACTTATTTCACTTAGTGTAATACACTCTAGTTCCATCCATGTCATTGCAACTGGAAAGATTTCGTTTTTTTTCATGGTTGAAGAATATTCTATTATATATATGTGTGTGTGTGTATATATACACACACATACACACACACACACATACATACATACACACACATACATACATACATACACACACCACCTCTTCTTTATCCATTCATCAGCCAATGGACATTTGGGCTCTTTCCATATTTTGGCTATTGTGGACATTGCTGTTATAAACATTCGGGTACATGTGCCCTTTTGAATCACTATTTTTGTATCTTTTGGATAAATACCTAGTAGTGCAATTGCTGGGTTATAGAGTAGTTGTTCTTTTAACTTTTTGAGAACATACATACTGTTTTCCGGAGTGGCTATACCGGTTTGCATTCCCACAATAGTGTAAGAGGGTTCCCCTTCCTCTGCATCCTCACCAACATCTGTTGTTTCCTGAGTTGTTAATTTTAGCCATTTTGACTGGTGTGTGTGGGTATCCCATTGTGGATTTGATTTGTGTTTCTCTGATGATGAGTGATGTTGAGCATTTTTTCATGTGTCTGTTAGCCATTTGTATGTCTTCTTTGGAGAAATGTCTCTTCATGTCTTCTGCCCATTTCTTGACTGGATTTTTTTTTTGGTTGGTTTTGGATGTTGGTTTTGATAAGTTCTTTATAGATTTTGGGTACTATCTGATATGTCATTTGTGAATATCTTCTCCCATTCTGTAAGTTGCCTTTTAGTTTGTTGATTGTTTCCTTTTCTATGAAGAAGCTTTTTATCTTGATGAAGTTCTAATAGTTCATTTTTTACTTTTGTTTCCCTTGCCTCTCAAGACATGTCTAGTAAGAAGTTGCTGTGGCTGAGGTCAGAGAGGTTGTTGCCTGTGTTCTCCTCTAAGAGTTTGATGGTTTCAGGTCTCACATTTAGGTCTTTCATCCATTTTGAATCTATTTTTTGTGGATGGTGTAAGAAAGTGGTCCAGTTTCATTCTTCTGTATGTTGCTGTTCAGTTTTCCCAACACCATTTGTTGTTCTTTTTTCCATTGGATATTCCTTCCTGCTTTGTCAAAGTTGTAGAAGTAATAGCACTATTTCCAATCAACTATGAAAATAAAAAGCTTTTGTATAAATTTAACAAACTTGTTTAGGACTTTTAAACTGGGCACTTAAAAGAACACAATTAAAATAAATTTTTAAAATATCTAAATAAATGATAGTATATGTTCATGGATTGGAAAATTTGACATAATAGAGATATCTAAATAAATGATAGTATATGTTCATGGATTGGAAAATTTGACATAATAGAGATGTCATTTTTTTCCCCAAATTTATGTACAGTTTGCCATAATTCTTACAAAAATTCAAGAAAAAAATGTGTGTATGTAGATGGACTTATTCCAAAATTTGTGTGGAGAGAAAATGGACTCAGAATAAGTACAACAATTTTGTAAAAGAATACTAATAGGAAGAATCACTCTGTTGATGTTAATATCTACTTTATAGCTGTGGTAATTAGACAGTATTGTTCTGCTGGAAGATAGACACACAAATGAAAGGAATAGAATGTCATCTGAGAAAAAATCCACACAAATATGCCCAATTGATCACTGACATTGATACAGAACAATACAGTGGAGAGAGAATAGCCTGTTAAGTAAGTGATTGGAACAACATGACATTCACAGGAAGAAAAAAGAATTTAGAACTAAATTTCAAACCTTACATAAAATAAAATAAATTACTTTTAGAGAACTTTTGAAAAAAACTTAAAAACCTAAACTTTTTAAAAAATAGAATATACTCGGGAATTAAGGCCAAATAATTTTTAGAGTTGATACCAAGAGCACAATCCACAGAAAGAAACCTTCATAAATTGGACTTCAAAATTAAATTTTTTTCCATCAAAAGACCCAGTGAAGGAAAAAAAAAAAAAGACTCACTGCAGATTAGAAGAATATGTTTGCAAAATCCATATCCTACAAAAGCCTTGTATCTAGAAAATGTAGTGAATTCTCAGGTATCATTCACAAAGCAAAACAGAAAACAAAGGAATAAAGGCAAAAAACATTCCTGTTGGAAAATTCGCAAGAGAAATGAACATAAATCTTCTATAAGAGGACACACGGATGCCAAATAGCACTTGAATAAGTTCAACATCATTAGGCGTTAGGGAGATATAAATTAAGACCACAATGAAATACCATTGCACGCCTGTCAGAATGACTAAAATATACAGTACGGACAACACCAAATGCTGACAAGGATGCAGAGAACCTGAATCATTCATGCATTGCTGGTGGGGATGTAGAATGATACAGCTACAATGGGGAAAAATATGAGAGTCTTTTAACAAAACTAAGCATTACCTGCCATATAACTCAGCAAATTTATTTTTGGGCATATATTCCAGAGAAATGAAAAAATTATATTCACACAAAAATTCACACTCAAATGTTCACAGTAGCTTTATTTCTAATAGTCAACAACCGGAAATAACCTGAATGTCTTTCCATGACTGAATGGTTACACAAACTGTGATATATCCATATTATGGAATATAATTTAGCACTGAAAGGAATGAATTATCGAGAAATGCAACAATTTGGATGTACCCTAATTGCATTATGCTAAATTAAAACACCAATCTCAAAAGGTCACATATTATTTAATTTCATTTGTATAAGTCTTGAAATGACAATATTATAGAAATGGGGCAGAGATGAGTGGGTGCCAGGTGCTAGAAATAATGAGAAGCAAGGTGTTTGGGGAAACTATAAAGGAGGATCTCTCTGAAAGAGATCCTTGATAGTTTTTTATCTTAACTGCAGTGGCAGATTACATGAATCTCCACATTCTATAAAATGACATAGAATTATACACTCACATTTTACCAAAGTTAATTCCTTTGTTTTGATATTGAACTATACTTATAATAGCTGTAACCTTGGTAACACTGGGTGAAAGGTTCATGAGAACTCTATGTACTATCTTTACAGCTTCCCATGTATCTGTTATTATTTCAAAGTAAAGTTTTAAAATGTTTTAAAAAGGGCAAAAGATCTGAGCAGATATTTTACCAAAGAAGATACGTGGATGGCAAATAAACACATGAAATATACTTGATATTATTTGTCATCGTAATAATAGCAATAATATCATGAGATTCCAGTTCACACTCACTAGAAGGGCTGTAATCAAATAAGCAGACTATAACAAGTGCAGGCTGGGGTGTGGCTCACTGGAACACGCAAGTATTGCTATTGGTAACGTAAAATGGCACAGCCACTTTAAAAAACTTCGGTAAATTTTTATAAAGTTAAAAATTCCTTTACCATCCAACCTACAATCCTTCTCCTAGGTATTTTCACAAGTGCCCTAAGACTTTTGTTTACATAACATATACGAATGTTTATAACAGCTTTTATCACAATCACCAAGAATTGGAAATAAACAAGTTGTACTTCAACAGGTGAATGGCTAAATAAACTGTGGTACATACGTACAATGAAATGTTGCTCAACAATTTAGAAAATCAGCTATTACAAAAACATCAATAACTCAAATACGTAGTTTAAGTAAAAGAACTCAGATTCCAAAATCTACATATTGCATCATCTCATTTATATGGCATTTTGGGAAATGCAGAATTACAGGGACAGAAAACAGGTTGATTGCCAGGAGATGGGGAGAGCAGAGTGGTTGGCAGGAAAGGTACTGCACTTGTCTATTTTATTACAAATATATAATGTAACCTTGCTGAAAAGGATTAGCAAAAGAGCTGTGTAAGCAATTTTGGAGAGCCATATTTTTAGTGGATACTCTAAATATAAAGTCAAAATAGAAATGTCCGTAAAAACTATACCCTTATATATCTAGGTAATGGGAATCAGGTTTCTCACCGTCAAAAAACAGTTTACAATAAGCAAGGGTGTAAGACTAGAATGAACTTTGTGTAACTGAATTATCGTTGGAATATCAGTAGGAAGTCACTTAAAGTTCTATATAAGTATATACACATACAGATAGACTGTAATTATGATAGGTGTATATAGGAGTTCATACACATACATGTTTTCTAACTGCATTCACTGAAAGGATCAAAAGTGGTGACAACCAGTAGTAATGACCATACCAAGGCCCACATTTTATATTGTAAATACTATTCTCCAATAAAAGGAGCCAGTTCTCCCTGGAGAAATGACTGATTTTGAGGTGAGGGCAGCATATAAACAAGATAAACCGGGAGCATCTTGGGATGCTAAAAAAGACAACAGCAACAAAAGAAAGGATAGGGACCTGTGAAAAAGACACAGTAGATGAGTGAAAGAGCTCCCAGTGGAGAAACTGGCACAGTTTCAGCAAATACATATCTACAGTATTGTATAATAACCCAAAGAATAAAATATATGCATATACCTGAATCCATACTGGTGTAAGTAAATATTTGGATATGTAAAATAAAAGGGAAAGATGGAACAAATCTTCTGTTGAATAAGTCCAAGTGTTGAAAGAAAGAATGAGGGAAATGGAAAATCAGCATTAGAACATAATCATTGCTCTTAGGCAAGATCCACTGATATATTCCAAAATCAATGTGTGAGACTTTGAGAAACAGGACATTTGCAAAGCTTTACACTATCTCTTATAAAATGTTAATTTACCATGATAGTTTTAACGTAGGCCCACAAATTCTTTGATATTCTTCTTTCCAGAAATGGAACTTAACTTCTCATACTTCTTCTTAAAGATGTCCTGGACAGGATCGCTTTCTTCTAATGAGGGTCTGGAAAGGAAAAGAATGACTTTATAGTAAGGAAACTTGGCAGGGAAGTTCCCTGAATTCTAAGGGAAGGTTCATATCACCAGTGATAATTCATGTTGCTGTTATGTTCCCACCTGCATGATACAAAGAGAAGAACATTTACCTGTGTGATACTTTCCCTCAAATCCATAACCTTAGTCTAATGACAAAATATCAGGCAATCCCCAGATGAGGGACATTCTAAAAATACCTGATCAGTGGGGTGTCTGAGTGGCTCAGTCGGTTAAGTGTCTGCCTTCAGCTCAGGTCATGATCCCAGGGTCCTGGGTTCTAGTTATGCCTTAGGCACCCTGCTGAGCAGGGAGCCTGCTTCTCCCTCTCCCCCACTGCTGTACTCTCCCTCTTGCTCTCTCTCTCTTTCTCAAATAAATAAATAAAATCTTAAAAATATAAAAATATCCAACCAGTATATTTCTATAATATATAAAGATAATGAAAAACAAAGAAACTGACAAACTGCTATCCTGATTATATCCTAGAACAGAAAAAAGGAAGTTATTTGAAAGAAAACTGGCTAAATTAATATATATATATATATATATATATATATATATATATATATATAGTTTAGTGCTATATTGATATAGTTTAGTTTAGTTAATAGTGCCATATTGATAGTTTAGTTAATAGTGCTATATTGATATTAAATTCTCAGCTTTAATAAATGTACAGTTATATAAACTGTTGGCATTAGGGAAGCTGTTTGAAAAATATAAAGGAACTGTCTTGACTATCCTATAACTCATAAATCTAAAATTATTTTAAAGAAAAAAATTTTTTAAATTATGGTTCTCTTATTTTTGCTTTCCATTTCATGTGTTGCTAATAACACATACTTTCTCCCCCTGAACTTAAGGTACCAAGTCAACTTTCTTTCTTTGATTTATTGCCCTCTTTTTTTCTTAATTTAGTTGAAAATTTTGAGCCAGGTGAAACAACAGCCTGTGTGGGAAGTCAACATACTTAATCAGAGCTTTGCTCAAGGCCAAGTCCCCTTGTTTTCAGGGAATTTGTAATGGATCTTCTTTGCTCATAACCTTTTTCATCATATTTTCTGTTGTTGAGATCCAGAAGATGTTTGCTCTTCCTACTCTGAAAAGTCTCACATTTATAGATGTAACTTAGTTTCATCTCTGCTTGAAAATGGGCTAATTCTTGTCTGAGCAAATCTTTCTTATAATATCTTGCTTAAACACAGCAAGCAACAGTCAATATTCAATAATGTACCAACTTTTCCAAACTTCTCTCCCAGAGGTACGGTCTAAGTAGTCACTTGACTTGCTTTTCAGTTAATGTAGCTAGCATATGTACTAAATATTTTCTTACTGATTGTCATGATCTCCTCTTCAGCCTCCAAAGTCAATCTACCTGTCATCTAAAAGTAGATACTATTTTCTTTTGAATAATATGAAATTGTTAAGTATTCATAATTTTTAAAAAAATATTTATTTTTTGTAAAATCCATATTTCAGTACAAAATTATACAATAATCCTTGTAGGCTATATTGTACTAAGAAATATACCCAGATCATTAGGTGGCTTAAATGAAATGAATGGTTTTTGCTTATGTAACAATTTGAAGGGACTTTCTTGTTGCCAGAACCATAGGGCTGCAGGGGAGCTCCACTTTCCTCAACATAGGATTCAAAGATGGCCTTGAATATGACTTCCATCTCTAGCTCCCAAACAATGGGAAAGAGGGGAAGTGCTTATAGGAATATATATATATATATATATATTCCTATATATGCATAGTATATTTTACATATTATATCATACATAATAGAATGGAGGACTGTGTATTATACATGTATATTATAATAAAATTTATATTTTTACATTGTATTATATATTAATATATATTACATATATATAATATTTCTACATCGTATTATGTATATTAATAGATATCACATGTATGCATATTTTATATATATATATATAAAATATGGAGAGAGAGAGAGCATGCATACTTCTGGAAAATACTAGCTTCACTCACTACATTGCTTAGAACTTACTAAGTGAACGTGAACAGTGAGGATGGGAAACATGATCCAGCTCTGTGATGACAAGTGTTGTTCACATGGAAGTTACAGTTTTTATTTTGATTCACAGAATACAAATACTTGGCTGAAAAAAATGTGGTTTTTAAAATTTTTCTTGTTAATATTTTATGTTTTGAAACAAATTTTTATAGAGTGAAGTAGTTCTTAGACCGCAAGTTAATATTCAATGTTTTCATCGGGGTTCTTCAACCATGTGGTCAACAATGGATATAACGTAGGTACATACAGAAAAGCTCTTTTAAATATACCTCAGAGTAATCATTTAATGTTGAAATAATTCCAGATAAAGTTAAAACTATTTTTCACTTTGAAATCATTGCAAAAAACCAGAAGTCTTAATTGCATGTAAGTAATCCACTATTAACGTATATTGTAGCAATTTAAATTAAAAAATATATTTAATGGTAGCTATAAAAAGTTCCATCTGACTATCATATGAAATATAGAGCACATGTTAACTAAGCAAATTGTTTTATTTAAATGATCTCTTTGGCTAAATTTAAACAGTAAGCTGAAAAATAATAAAATCCTTTTAAATACAAAATTTGTGTTTAAGATATCCCTGAAAGTTATCCAGTTTATGCTTGAATGTGCTTTACGATATGTACAGCATTTATTTTTAAGATTAGATTCATAGGAAAATAGTTTAAATTATATAATTACATTACATATAAATTAAGACATGCAGACATAAATATATAGATATTGTCCATTTAAATTTGATTTCCTATAAATATTACTAGTTGATGGTCATTTGAAACTTGCAATTATTTAAATATAGGTACATCTCTCTCACAATACCTTTGTGAGATAAAATTCCAGGTTCTTTGACATTTCCTTGTTATATCAGATTGTATTCCTTTTTTCATAATCTTGAGTATGTCAACCAGTCTGAATTACTTAAAATATATTTAGGATTTCTAGTTTTTGGTTTTGATTATCACTGGAGATACAGCCTTACAAAGGAATTATTCTTTTCTGCTTTCTAATCTAGGACATTCATGTCAGAATTCTCTCTTCTACCATTCTAATTAACATGGCATTTCCATGTAACTTTTCTCATTCAGTAAAACTTACCACGTATGTGAGTTGCTAGACAAAACAGTTTTTCATTTTTCATACTTCATAATTGGGCACAAGCAAGTCAGTCCCTGGGGTACTGGTAGTAGCATGTGTTGTGATAGAACATTATCTCAGGTTGTCAGGTACCCAATTTGTTTAATGCTTCACGTAACTCTGTTTGAGGTAGTTAGCTAGCAACCTTAAAAATTTTATGGGTTTTTATTAATTATTAAAAATATATTAATTGGTTTTGCTGTGAAATTGTGTTAACACTGCAGCATGGAATCTTGGAGAAAACGTTGCATTCAGGTGAACTGGATTTGGGTTTGTGACTTTGTGAGGTAGAAGTTATGTGACCTATGGTAAATCACTTATATTTTTTTAACTTTCTCAACTGAAAATAAAGCAATTCAATTATATTATTTCTAATATCTTTTTTGTTCTAAAGTTCTGTGATATTTAAAAAGATTTTATTAATTTCTTGAGAGCACGCATGTGAGCAGGGGTAAAGGCAGAGAGGGAGAGAGAATCTCAAGCAAGGCTCTGTGTTGAGTGCAGAGCCCAACATGGGGCTGATCTCAGGACCTTGAGATCATGACCTAAGCCGAAACCAAGAGTTAGATGCTCAAACTGCACCATGCAGGTGCCCCTAAATTTCTGTGATTCTGTAAGCTATTTTATATAGTTAACCATTTTAAAACCTTTTGAAATATATATTCCCCACATGCCTTCATCTTTCAATTAGCTAAAAAGGAAGCACATACAAAGTCATGCATGCCCACACATATACTCATATACACACACTACTGCACATATGGAAATAAGTAAAACAAAAAAACACTAAACATGATTTTTTTTTTTTTTTTAAGATTTTAGGGGTGCCTGCGTGGCTCAGTCGGTTAAGGGTTAATCTTCTGCCTTGGGCTCAGACATCATCCAGGAGTCCGGGGAGGGATCGAGTCCCATGTTGTGCTCCCTGCTCAGTGGGGAGTCTCCTTCACCTTCTGCCCCCCACCCTGCTCTCATGCTCTCTCTCAAATAAATAATACTTATTTACTTAAGAGAGAGAGAGCAGGAACAGAGGGGCAGAGGGACAGGCCGACTTCCTGCTGAGTAGAGAGCCGGATGCAGGGCTGGATCCCAGGACCCTGAGATCATGTCCTAAGCCGAAGGCAGATGCTTGATCAACTGAGCCACCCAGGTGCCCCTAAACATAATTAATTTTAAATATGTATAGTTAGATATTATAGGTTATGTTTTCCACATTAACATGTCAGAGAAGGAAAAATGGATCTATGTTGATGAGCATATAATTAGTGATGATGTTTGGTTTCATTAAAATGACCCTTAGTTTAGTTATCTCTGAAATTAAAGAATTTATTTAAATTGTGTTTTGGCTATCTATTGATGTGTAATAAATTGAGACAAACTGAATGACTTAATCTTATTCTTTTTCATATCCCTGTATCTTGGCTGGTTCAAAGTTCAGGAGTCCCCAACACCACTCCCAATTTTAGCATCAACTGCAAGTTCAAGGGTCCCCAAGATCCATCTCAATTCTGATACTAAATACAACTGCAGGGGTCCCCAAGTCCAGCCACAGGTTCAATAATTCATTGGAAGGATCCATCAAATTCAGTAAAAATGTTATTCTCACAATGGTGGTTTATTATAGTAAAAGGATAGAGATTAAAGTCAGCCAAGGGAAATAACACACAAAGCACAGTCTAGGAGAATTCAAGCACAGTTTCCCATTGTGCTTTCCCAGTGAAGCCATCCAGATAGTCCCTACGTTTCTGGCAACACTGTGTGACAATATGCATGGAACACTGACGACCAGGAATGCTCTCCTGAACCTTGGTATCTAGAGTTTTCATAGGGAAGTGGTTGTGTGGACACGACTGACCACCAGCACGGATAACCTTAGTCTCACTTCCAGAAGTCTTCCTGGTACCCCATGGCTTGCATGGCCCCCATCATAAATCATGTTTTTAACATAGACTGTCTAGCAGGGCCAAAGGCCCCCAGGAAAAAAGATGCAGGGGTTTCAAAGGTTTAGAGTTAACTCCCAGGAGCTGGGGTAAAGACAAAGCCTTTCTTGAGTAAGATTAATCCTTTACTGTATAACTGCGCTCAAGTGTATAATTATTTTGCTCCATATGGTGTCAGGGTTATTTATGTGGTTAAATTTAGCTGAGAGATTGACTGGGTTGGAACATTTAAGATGACTTTATTCTTCTCTCTGGAGCCTCTTTTGGGGATACCTAGAAATGCTGGGATCCAGAGGAACACTAAAGCAGAGTAGTCAGAATTCTTATACAGTGGAATGGGGGCTCCAAGAGGGTGATATCTGACCTGAAAGTTTTCTTAAGATATAGATAAGCTGAGAAGTCTAAGAAATCACTTCTGTCACTTCCTTTTAGAAAGAGTGTGCCACAAAACAATACCAAGATTTAAAGATGAGGAAATAGCCTCCACCTTTGATGGGAGGAGAGGGATTGCTCAGACGGAGTGAGAGAGATAGTTAGCCATATTTCCAGGTAATTTTCTTCCAATAGTATGTTTAAAAGATAGTAATAAATAAATTGAATATAAGCTTTTGTTCTATGTCATTTCCTTTATCATGGGACCCAATTATATAATGGAGGGAAACAACAAATATTTTTACAATTATTTTTTTTCTTTTAGATTTTATATATAAGTGAAACCATATGATATTTGTCTTTCTCTAACTTATTTTACTTTGAATAATGCCATCTGTGTTCACTGTTCATCAATGTTGTTGCAAATTACAGTATTTCCTTTTTTTAATGTCTAGATAGTATCCATATATGAACATCAAAGAACATTTAGGTTAATGGCTACAGTTGATACACTAATTTACATTCTCACCAACAGTGTATAATAGTTATCTTTTCTCCACATCCTCTCCAACATTTGTTATCTCCTATGTTTTTGATAATAGCCATCCTGACAGGTGTGAAGTGATACCTCATGGTGGTTTTGAATTGCATTTCCCTGGTTTTTAGTGATACTGAACATCTTTGCATGTACCTGCTGGCCATCTGTAGTTTTTCTTTGGAAAAATGTCTATTCAGGACCTTTGCCCATTTTTTAATTAGATTATTTGCTTTTTTTTTGTTATCGAGTTGTATAAATATTTACGTAAAATTAACCCCTTATCAGATACACAGTTTGCAAATATGTCCTCTCATTCTGTAGGTTGCCTTTTCAATTTATGGAAAATTTCCTTAGTCGTTCAGAAGCTCTTTAGTTTAAACAGATCCCACTTGTTTATTTTAGCTTTTGCTGCTGTGCTTTTGGTATTTTATTCAAGAAATCATTGCCAAGGCTATCTCCCCTATGTTTTAATCTAGGAGCGTTATAGTTCCACATCTTACATTTAAGTGTATGATCCACTTCAAGTTAATTTTGTGTGACTAGTATGTGGTGGAGGTCCAGTTTCATTCTTTTGCATGTAAATATCCAGTTTTCCCAACATCCTTTACTGAACAGATTATCCTTTCCTCGTTGTGTAGTCTTGGTGCCCTTGTCAAAAGTTAGTTGACTGATAAGTGTGGGTTTATGTCTGGGCTCTCAATTCCGATTCACTAGTCTATGTGCCTGTTTTTATCTCAGTACCATACTATTTTAATTATTATAGCTTGGTAATATAGCTTGAAATCAGCAAGTGTGATGTCTCCAGCTTTGTTTTCTTTTTTCAAGATTGTTTTGACTATTCAGTGTCTTCTGTAGTTTCCTACAAATTTTAGGACTTTTTTTCCTATTTCTGAGAAAAATGCCATTGGAAGTTTGATAGGGATTACATTGGATGTACAGATCATTTTGGGTAGTATGGGCATTTTTATAATTATTAACAGATTTGAAGACAAAAATAGATACTATGCAATAATAGTACAGAACTTCAAAACCCCACTTTCTTACATCAAAAACTAAGGATGTACTGTATGGTGACTAACATAACATAATAAAAATCATTATTAAATAATAAAACTTAAAAACCCACTTTCTGCAATGAAAGTGCAGATGAAAGTCAATAAAAAAATGATGGACTTGAACTACACTTTGAACTGTATGTGCTCTAAGATTAGAAACTCTTACATCATTTAAATTTAGCAGTACTTTATGTTAAGGGTAATTGAATGTTTTAATCTTGGAGTCAGAAATTTCTATCAATTCCATTTACATATACACACAGATTTCGTGTATAATTGTAATCATTCTGTGATACTCATCTATGAACCTCAGAAAAGATTCCCGACCATAGGTTTTTAATTAGCTGAGTAGTAGGAGAAGGAAACCATTATAGTGATAAATGCTTACATTATACAGAATATTACAAAATCAGGTCAACTCTATTTATTTAATCAAAAAGTAAATCAGACAATCAGAAATGTTAATGCATTTAGGAAAATGCTTGGGACTTAGTGTTAACTAAGTTGGATTTCTTCTTAATGCTTGTGAATTCATACCTCTGTGTACACATATTTTTTCTTTGCTTCAGTTCTTACAAGATGAATATCTAGTTCAAAATGTACTAACATTGTCACAACTTTTGATGTATGTTACTAAATTATGCTTTAAAAATTTTATATGACAAGGTATGTTTCACTTCACAAATGCTAAATCAATGTTTATAAAATTCTTTAAATCATTTACCAATCATAAATATAAAATGCTATAGATCAAAAGAATGTTAATTTTCTTTAATTTTTTATGTCACTAGAATCAGCATAAATGATGTGCAAATGAATGAATGCACCCATATGGTGTTTAATTATCTTGCTAAAACATTAATTTTCCCTTAGGTCCTGCTATTATACTAATTCCTGTACTGCTATACATCTTAGAACATTATTCCCCATGGAAATAGATGAATCTAGTGTAGAAGTTACCATGTTCTTCCATTAAAAATATGTTTGGAAAAAATCCAGTGTCATTTCCGTAAAAAACATGTATATCGTTATTGACACTAACAACTTACGTGAGATATTTTTATTTGACCCACAGTACATTAGTATTTATCATACCACAAAGGGTTTTGATTTGATTACAGAATTGATATAATATTGTTATATCAAATATGTTATTAATTTTATTGAGGTTCCAATTCAGCTCCTTTAAAATGGGATCCTTATTCTTACTCAGAGCAATACGTATATAATTAGGAATACTTGTAAGTCATTTATAGGCTAAAAAATCTTGTTTGAAAGAATGTGGCTATTATATCCTTTTCTCTTACTATTTATGGAAAATTAATATGAGAATATCACTAAATTTTCAAGCCTTCAGGAGCAATCACTACCTAGGATTCAGATGTTTAATTCTAAGTCCTACATCAGGTTGTCACAAAGTAAAGTAAATTTACATAAATTCTCAAAATCTTACTTTTCATCTGTAAAATTAGTGGTTTGCCTTAGATATTATCTAAAATTTTTCTATTCTATTTATAATGATGTAATTAAGAAGAGAAAAAAATCATGACGCCACTATCGCCAAGAACATAATTTGTTATTCCCACTGTCTTCCTGCATTGTCTTAAGCCTTGCATGAAAGAGGCAGATATGTTATCATGTTCAAGTACGAAAACAAGCAAGCAAGCAAACAAAAGGCCATGTAAAACGTATACAATGAGTTGTCTTATGATTAACAGAACTTGAGTTTTTTCATAGTTTTTCAGAATTTGAACAGATAATTCTTGGAACATATCTGAACTTGGACTTAACTTCCAAAATCCACATATGAAATCTTTAAACTTCTTGTCCCCTCCCCCTACAACAGTCGTCTCTAGGTTTTCTGACTTTAGAATATTTTAACAAATTCTTAAGCCAATAATTTTTGTTGCTGTTGCTACTTCTACATTGTAAGTATGAATGGCAACTTTCTGTATCTAATTTTTATCAGTCTCTGAATTTTGTCCTCTTATTTCCTTATCAGCATTCTAAGCACACTTAATTGAGCCCTTTTCAATTTGTCAAAGGAACAGGGCTCCTTTTTGTGGAAGGGCTTTCACCTTAAGGTTATTTCTTTTGAGTAGAATGATATTTTACTTTGATAGATCAGATTGATTACTGGTCAGTCATTATAATAGCTCAAATCTAATTACCCTTGTCTGATCTCATTTTTTAATATTTTGCTTACTCTATCAGTCAATCCCTCATCAAGTTATGATTCTGAAGTATATCCCAAATCTGTTCACTTCTAACTCTTCTTAACACTGTTGACTAATCCACCAGCCTCATTTCTCTTCCGGTCTTCCTAATAACCTTACTGTTCTTGATTGTTCTATCTGACAAAGAGGACTGTACCTCCTTTTGTAATCAGGTTGTTGTTTGTCTTAAAAAAAAAAAAAATCTGGTTGTATTATTTTACTTCTTTAAATCATTTCAGTGGCTTTCCACTGGATGTATAATGCTATTCAAACCCTTTATATGGCTCACCTAGCCATACATCATTTGACCCAGTCTGCCTTGTGGACTTTTTCTACAAATCTTTCTTCACTCCATTTCAAGAATCTGACTGTCCCAGGAACACAACAGCATCATTCAAACTCAGGACAGTTATACCTCTTTTTCTGATTGCCAGTAATAATATTCCTTTAGATTGTTACATAGCTCTCTTGTCTTGTGATTAGGACTGCTGGTCACATGTCTCTTCTTGAAGGCCTTACCAAATCGCACTGTATAAAATACTATCCGCCCACTACCGCTTAGAAAAGCTCTATTTTACTTTGTTTTATTTTATTTATGGAATAAGTTACAGCCTATAATTTTACTGTTTGTCTTCTTATCATTTGTCTTTCCCTAATGGGCCCTTATTGGATGGAGCCTTTGTCTGTTTTTTCACCGCCGTGTCTTACCATTTGCCTTCATTCAAAAATATTTATCGGATTCCTGGCAAAATATAGACAATCAGTAAATAATTTTGAAAAAAAGAATGAATCCCCAAATACTTACAATATTTCTATATTCTAAAAGAAAAAAAAGAAAGAAAGAAAGAAAGAAAAAGATAAAGAAATACCATCAAATTCCCTTTATTGATAATAGGGCTAATATAATCAAGATTTATAACAAATAATTTTATCAAAAACTGTAGAAACTTTCTACTCTGGCCAGAAGCGGTATGATTCACTCCAAGTTTTTTTTTTTTTTTATTCTTAATTAGCAAGTCAATTCATTAGTCATTAGAGAACTTTAAAATGAATAATGCTTTAGAAAATCCAGAGATTATTATAATTTAGGGAAATTAAAAACTATTAGTCAAAATATATTTAGAATATCAGACTGAATAAGAATAATTGACTAAAATTAATGATTCTATTCATGACGTTGACAATGATTATAATGAAACTGACTTTAAAAACTACCTAATGTACATATGACAATAAGTAACATAAAATAGAAAATAATAGCTATTTAAAAATTACCTACTTTTAAAACTTATACAGAAAGCTAAAAACATATATTTGAAAGCATTTGTAAAATAAATCACATACTTTTTATGAGAAGGGAACAATGTAATGAGTTTTCACAATCTTAGATTTAAATGTAAATTATATGCTTTTTGCTAGGTAAGTTTTTTCAATAATTTTTCACCTGTGTGGCAAATAAATAGCAAGGTATTCTTGCTACCGCAATGCCTAATGTTTTTTTTGTAGTTGTTTAATATGTACGTGTCAACTTCATTTATGCATAAAATTCAGTTAGAAATTGTATGTAAATCAAATGTGTTCATTGCTATAATATTTTTATTTGAGTCCATAAAAATTTGAGTTGCCTTTCTAACTATATATGTTGATACAAAAATATGAAAATCACATAGGCATTGTAAAATTTAAGTACCCTTTAGACTTCTGAAAATGCAGTGTTTCCCGAATCTTTTTAGGCAAGAGAAAAATGTACAATTAGGCCATGTGTTGTATGTACCAATGTATTACATTTTTGTATTAAATTCACTATGTAGATAATTTTTATATCATTTGGATTATAAGCATATTATATATTTAAATAGATTATATTTTGTGAGATCAAAAATACATAATATGAAGATGTGACTGTATCCATTTACTCCTCTTGTTAAATATGTACTGCATATCTTTCAAAATACATAGGGTGTTAGTAGATGGAAGAATTAAATACCTTTCAAATTTTTGTTGATGATACTAACCTTTTAAGGGTAAAGCATTTGGGAAAACATTAGGATAAATGTTAACTTACCTTATTAAAAGTAAACACATTTTCAAAAAATTAAGAGAGAATTAGAATATAGGGAAATGCGTGTTTGGTTAATATGTCATGTGCCCTTGAGAAGGAAGGGAGTCAAAAACTACAAGGATTATATTGGTTTAACATATAGACTGAAATTTTAGTAACTCTATATTACACTTTGAGATCAGGCCAGAAGAATGTTTGATTTGCCAAAACTGCCATCCTCAGTAACGAAGTAGTACTGGGGCACCTGGGTGGCTCAGTGGGCTAAGTGTCTGACTTTTGATTTGGGCTCAGGTCATGATCTCAGGGTCATGGAATGAGACCCACATTGGGCCCCACATTGAGTGTGGAGCCAGCTTGAGATTCTCTCTTTCTGCCTCTGCCCGCTCCCCAGCCTCCCCCCACCCCACTCACTCTCTTTCTCTCAAAAAAAAAAAAAAAGTAATTAGTACCTCACTCCTCTCTATTCTCATAGTACAAAAATCTAATAAGAAAATGAAGAAATCTCATTCAATCAGTTGAATTTAATACCCAACCTATACATAATCAGTTTAAGGAAAATTGAGGCCCTTTTCACTTTTATGTATTGCAAATATTAAATTTCATATTAATGTATTGAATCAATTAGTTTGCAAAAAATAAAAATAGAAATGACCAAGAAAGATTTATTTTGGAATTTGCAGATAGTTTAATATTAGAAATATCAATTTATGTAATTCACCATTCTAAAAGATGACAGGAGGAAAACCTTAAGATGAACTGAATGTATTCAAATAAAAGCACGTAATAAAATGCAATACACATTATTGAAAGATTTGGTTCTACTTACAGAAATAAACTTTGTGGAAATAGACAGGCCAGCCCTGCTTGAAAACATGAAGGGATAGGCAAGAGGAATACTTACTTGTTTAATTTATGATATAGTGTTGATCTGTTTTAAGAGTGCTCTAATAATCGAAATTTCCCTCACTCCAAACAGGCACTAGAAGGAGGGATAAGAGAATAGACTGAGGACACCCTAATGATCACTTATTTCCATTACCTACATTTTTTCCAAGAGGACAAATGCCTAGGCCATGGGAGTATCTTGTTTTGGGACAAAGTGAGGGGAGGTCATTGCAAAGACAGGTGTCATATACTTCTCTAAAACCAAAACCAAATAAGTTTATTTTCCTTTTTTCACATTATTAAAAATATTGTTTAATTTTAAAAATCATATGGGTGTGCTTGGAAAATTTTTAAAATAATATTTTCATAATTACATAGTGTTTTTGTAATCTAATATTTTCATTACATTATTTTCATTTTTTTCATTATTACATGTGTATATTTACATTGTTGTTTTTGAACTAAATATAATTCCATTATGTGGACATGTTATAATTGATTTAAATATTCCTATATTTCTAAGCACTTCTGGGGTTTCCTTTTTTTTGGTTGTCTATTTATTTTTTTAAATTCCAATATTGTTAACATGAAATGTTATATTAGTTTCAGGTGTACAATATAGTGATTCAGCAATTCCGCACATTACCAGTGTTCATCATGATAAGTGTACGGTTTATCCCCATAACTTATTTCACCCATCCCTCCACCCACTTCCCCTCTGGTAACTATTATTTTGTTCACTATAGTTAAGAGTTTGTTTTTTGTTTTGCATCTGGTTTTCTTTGTTCATTTGTTTTGTTTCTTAAATTCGACATATGAATGAGATCACATAGTATTTGTCTTTCCCTGACTTATTTCACTGAACATCATAACCTCTATGTCCATCCATATTGTTGAAATGACAAGATCTCATTTTTTATGGCTGAGTAATATTCTATGGCGTGTGTATGTATGTTCGTCTGTATATGGACACTTGGACTGCTTCCATAATTTGGCTAGTGTAAATAATGCTTCAGTAAACAGGGATGCATAGATATTTTTAAAGAGTGTTTTCATATTCTTTGGGTAAATACCCAGCAGTGGAATTACTGGATCATGTAGTATTTCTATTTTTAATTTTTTTTTAAGGAAACTACATACCATTTGCCACAGTGGCAGCACAATTTGCATTCCCCCCAACATGTAGAAAGGCTTTTTTTTTTTTTTTTTTACCACATCTTTGCCAAAACTTGTCTTTGCTTGTGTGTTTTATTTTAACCATTCTGACAGATGTGAGGTGACTTCTCATTGTGGTTTTGATTTCTATTTCCCTTACGGTGAGTGATATTGAGCACCTTTTTATGTCTGTTGGTCATCTAGATGTCTTCTTTGGAGAAATGTCTATTCATGTCCTCTGCCCATTAATTGGATTATGTGGGGTTTTTTTGGTGTTGAATTGTATCAGTTCTTTATATACTTTGGATACTTACCCTTTATCAGATATGTCATTTGCAAATATTTTCTCCTATTCACTAGGTAGTCTTTTAGTTTTGTTGGTTGTTTCTTTTGCATGTGTGAAAGCTTTTTATTTTCATATAGTCCCAATAGTTTAATTTTTCTTTTGTTTCTCTTGTCTCAGGAGACACATCCAGAATGAAGTTGCTATGGCCAATGTCAAAGTACAAGTTGCTACTGCCTATGTTCTCCTCTAGGATTTTTATGGTTTCAGGTCTAACACTTAGGTCTTTAATTCATTTTTAGTTTTCTTTTGTGTACAGTGCAGGAAAGTGGTCCAGTTGCATTATTTTGCATATGGCTGTCCAGTTTTTCCAACACTATTTGTTAAAGAGAGCTTTTACCATGACATATTCTTGTCTTTTTTTTTTTTTTAAAGATTAGTCGACCATATAATTATGGGTTCATTTCTGGGTTTTCTATTGCATTCCATTGATCTGTATGTCTATTCCTGTGCCAATATTAGATTGTTTCAATTACTATAGCTTTGTAATATATATTGAATCTGAGATTGTGATACCTCCAGTTTTGTTCTTTTTTGAGATTGCTTTGGCTATTCGGGGTCTTTTGTGGGTCCATACAAATTTTAAGATTGCTTGTTCTGGTTCTTTGAAAAATGCTGTTGATATTTTGATAAGGATTGCATTAAATGTGTAGATTCCTTTGGGTAGCATAGAAAATTTAAAAATATTTGTTCTTCCATTCCATGAGTGTGGAATACCTTTCCATTGGTGTCATTTTTAATTTCTCCTATCACTGTGTTATAATTTTTCAGACTACAGATGTTTCATCTCTTTGCTTAAGTTTATTCCTACGTTATTTTATTATTTTTGGTGCAACTTTAAATGGAATTGTAATCTTAATTTCTCCTGTCTTTCTTTTTAATTGTACATTGAGACTATTTAGAGGTACATTTGTATATTGACAATTGCAACTTTTCGTCATATATTTGAACATTTTCCATGTATTTGTTTGCCTTCAGACTTGTGAAAGTGTATTTCTTTCATATTTTCCAAGTTGTGAGTGGTTTGGTGCTTTAAGGTTAAATGTTTAATGGATCATTTTGGAATAATATTATGGTAACTACCCAGAATTGCTCCTCTAGTTGTGCAGATGGCACAAGACTCAACTTCCAAGTGGAAGACAAAGAATAATAGTGCAAAGTAGTGCAAAGTGGAAACCACATTTATTCTTTCTCCAAAATCTTTAGTTAGTGCAGTAAATATTTCTCCCTTAAGATGATGAGTTTATTATGCCTTTTGCCTAGAAGCAAAACTAGTAATAATTAAAGTGTAAACATAAATATTATTTATATTAATGGACATTTCAGAATAAAAATAACAGATAATGTATATAAAAATCCATTAAAAGCAGAAATCAGCAACTGGCTTTTATGAGAAAAAGGTGTGAGCATTAAAAAGGAGTGAAACAAAAGCTTTTATCCTAAAAAAACAAAAATGCTTGTTTTTCATCCTTCATCCATAACTAGTTTTTAACTTTCTCCAAAGTGTATTATTTGTTTGCATTAGGGTACATAAAACTTTTAGCACATTTAAAGTTCAGAAATAAGAGAAGTAAAATCAACGAGTCACCAGACTAGTGATTAGTAAAAGCTTATTGTACACACAGCAAAATGATAGTTTCCTAGCTGGGGTCACTCAAACCAAAACATGGAATGAGGCTCAGGGGTATATTGTTATAAAGCAGCTTATATAGTGAGAAAGCAGCGGCTGTTTCATCTTCACAGTGAACGGTTACAATATCAGAGTTTGCTTAAGTGATAGGGACTTAGTTCTTCATTACCTCATGCCAACCTTGGGGAAGGTTTGTTTTGCTTGTGATTTTTAGATGCGTAGGAAAGAAATGACCCAGGTGAAGTTAGTCTTGCAAAATAAACTAAATGAAGCTTTGTTCATATGACCTAATTGGTTTTGTCTGCTCAGGGAATTGTCAAAGCTGGTCTCCCATTTCTTCTTTTATTTTTTCAGCATCTATCTTACTGGAAAGGCACACAGTGATACAAATAAGGTGTATCCTTAGTTTTCAGGATGATAAAGTACAATTTACCAATTAAGGTAATTGGTTATACTTTTTCTACAAATAAAACAAAATTGGCACTCAGACATTATTTAAAAATAAAGCCTTTACCCAATAATTGTAAATTCCATCTTTACCATATGCCATATTTTCATTCTATGCTTTTTGTTTTTACTTTTTTTTTACTTTGCCCAAATTCAGTTTTTAATTATATAGATATTTTATTTATCTTGTATTATGCAGTATTATAGGGATATATACATACAAATTTCTGATTAACCTAATATTCCCTTTAAGACTATTAATACATTACTTCACTTTTATTGCCAAAATCCATAGTGTCTTTTAAGCCTCTGTAGATCACAATATGTTTTTATTATCCCTCTTCTAGTTAACAATAGGTGTAACCTTAGAATAGATTATTGTTATTAAAGTCTTATTATAGATAATTATATTCAATTTCAAAAATAATTATCACCTTTGGATTTAGATATACAATTATATAGAATAGTTTAGATTTTCCCAGTATTTTAAGTGATTTCTGTTTCTTAAGAGTAATATTGTACCAAACAAAAGTAATTTTTGAGGCGTTCCCTGGAAACCCATTTTTTGATTTCTTAAAATCTGAGTCTGTTCTTTTGCTGTCTTCACTGATAAATAATTATATTTGATAGTTCACATTCTCATTTTCTTGAAACGATGACACGATTAATATATTTTGATATGTAATTCATCAAAGGCAAATCTAATGCCAACTTTTTTTTTTTTAATAAGATACATATGTCAAAATTGAACTAGTTTGTGAAAGAAGGAACCATTAAGATATTTTGGACAATCAGACAAAAAGGAATACTGAAATAAATTTTTATAGATGTAAAATCTGTCAATCTTTACAGGGCAAAAATCAGTTGCAAATCATGGTGTAAAATCCTTCTGCACTACTTTGGACAAGAATCATGTGCATCATCATCCATTAGTCTACCGCATACAGAGATGTATATAGCTCCGGAGATAACCCTGGATATTACATTCAGAAATATTTTTTCTCTCTTCCAAGGTTTTACTGTTTTTCCTGATAGTCTCCTTACCTGTGATCATTAATGATCACAAAGATTACGATTTTTTTTAAAGATTAGTATTGATGCCGTAAACAAAACACAAAAACCTCCCACTGTTCTGTTCTGATTATTTATGTAAGTGCAACGGGAATGTTAATTCACCGTACATTCTTTCTTGAGTTCGCTGTGCAAATCTAGAGTCACATAGTATTGAACAACTACTCTTCAAGCCACAAATTTAACTATTAAGACACTATCTAAAAGATTTCATAAGGAAAGTTGCATCCGATTCATGAAAGCCTTTAATATTGGCTCGAAAATCAAACTTAGGAGGCTCTACCAGGTTTCTCCTTCAATATTTATAAATTTAGGTGAATTCCTCTTCAGTATCTCCAGATTTCTTGACCTACCAATACATGACCTTCCCACTAGACAGGCTGGAACCCTGTAACCCATGAACCAGCCAGTTTTCCTGAGAGGGCTCCGTAGGCATTGGCTCCTGAAATATAGCCATCCTTCATTCCTTAAAAATGGTCTGTTCCACCTGATTAAATGAACAACCTTCTTAAGATCTCAGTTACAGTAATGATTTATCTTAATATCCTAGTAAAATGTAGGTGAACACTTACTGAACGTTTGCAAATAAATATATTTCCATGAAAAGTAACAAGGCCTCGTATATTCTGAATACTCAGGGGTCACTGAGAATTAGATAACATTTAAAAAAAACCTTTTACTTTTTACTACCAGAGTTTACTAAGTTTCCTTGGGTTACCTAGAGTTTAAAATGGAAGAGAAATAGATCCTCATATATACCCTAAAAAAGAAGATTAAAATATTTTCAATCTTCCAAACAAATACCATTATAAATTCTTCTTCATAGTTCATAACATTTTATACAATTTATTCTTGTTCCATTAGATCTTGGATGAGTGGTCTGCTTTCAGAAACTCTCTAGGTTAAGAAGAGTTCTAGAAATCCTGATTCTGTCCACAGGGACAGTCGGAAAATTTCTAAGTTACGTGATCTCAGAAACCTGTACCCAAGAATCTATCCTTTGAAGATGCAATACTTTTAAATACCCAACACGTTATTTTTCCATAAGGCTCTGAGATTTTCTTTTTTTGTTAAGAACACAGAACTCTGGTCTATAATTTAGAGACTTTAAGCCAGAATCAGAGTAAAATTAAAACTCGCTGTAGATGACAGAGATTTAATGGCCAAAGTTAATACATCAAGGTAACTCGTAGTAGCAGGAAGGAAGAGAGTTAAACTGTCTATTAATTTGCATACCTAACTTTTACATAAACACTTTTAGTCATTGCTTACTATGAGATTAAAAACATACTATGGTATGTTTAGGGCATTGAAATCTTTAGGGACTTCTAGTGAAATGTAGACTTTTTGAATCATTTATGGTAATAATACTTCACCTACACGATTTTTACCTAGGGTAGGCTAAGCACCTCTTCTGATTTGATAACTCTTCCCATGCCGTATTTACAATAGTAACAAATCAAACCATCATATTTCAAAAATCTTTCTTCTTAGAAAGTAAAAAAAAAAGTGATTTTTCTAAGGGCCTTCTGGGACATTTCAAAATAGTCTTGTATAAAGGATATTTTGTTTTTATATTCAACAGCATTTTAAATTTTTTAAAAGTTGTCAAAGGAGAATTTTAAATTTCATTAAGATAGGATAATAAAAGATACTTTGCTAATTCTCGATACAAAGTGACAGTAAAACATTTGAAAATTAGTATAGATGATTGAAAATACCTTAGCTCATCCATAAGCGAGAAATCATTATTATTCCTTTTTTTAAATAATTAAGAAAAGAGTCAACATAAAGCATAAAAGTTTATTCTAAGACATTGAATTGTTTCTAGCAAGACAGATTACACATAAAGTGAAAATTTATATTGTAGCCAGTGTTATTCATCGCTAAATCAAGGAGGCAAACCTATCAAGGTTTAGTGAAATTTGCTTGATTGTAACACATTGTATTATTTCTTTACAAACTCAGTCATTATAGGCAAAAGAAATAAAATTCACTTACTAAGTTTTATCCTTTATTATTCTAAAACAAAGAATACTTTTAAATCAACAGTTCTCCCTCAGGGAATTCATGAAGTGGAAGCTATCGTCACAACAATACCATGATTTCTGTTAAAAAGCACCATATTCATCATCGCTATCTTCAGATGGATGGAGAAATATATATTTAAATTTTTTTATGGTTTACTTTTTTAATATGATAAACATTGATGGTTGTCACCTGCATAGACAATAGCTCTGTGGGGATGTTATTAAGTCCAAACTTGTAAAGAGGGCTAGACACCAAAGATGTCTGAGATTCAGTGCTATAGAACACAGTGCTCTTTTTCCATGAAAAACAAAAGCATATGCATAGTTGTATTCCTCTGTCACTATTCCTTTCAGCATAGGCTCAACTACTCACATTAATTCACATTAGCCAAAGTAATTCATTTCTATTTCATAGAGAAAACTGCACAGTGGAATGAACAATTGAGAACTGGCATACACAAGCATTTAGCCGACTATCAAAGTCATGAACACACATAACATAAACTCTACAGCCACACATCCTTTTCTCGTCTTAGAGTGGCAAAATAAACATCAGTAATATGACCCAATGTATAATCTCTCTATAGAATATAAAGATAAGAGTTAAAGTGTATGTTTAAAAGTTTAAATTTATGTTTTATACTGAATATTTCAGAATTCTCTCTGTATTAGAAATTAGATATTCAATAATTATCCATTAAAATCATTTTTTTTATCAATCCAAGGTTTTAAGTTATCTAAATACATTGGAAATTATCAGCAAGCTGCTATACTACAAAATATGATTACTATTGAAATAATGTAAAAATTATGTAGAAATGTTACTTTATTTGACTAGGAAGACTGTAGTAGCTTAGAAAAGCTAAAAAGAGGTAGAATAAAATGTAGGCTCGTACAATACTTAATACTGTTAAAGAAAAGGTAGACTTTTTAAAATACCAAAATTATTATTATTATTTTTTAAAGATTTTATTTATTTATTTGACAGAGAGAGAGACAGCCAGAGAGAGAAGGAACACAGGCAGGGGGAGTGGGAGAGGAAGAAGCAGGCTCCTAGCGGAGGAGCCTGATGTGGGGCTGGATCCCAGAACGCAGGGATCACGCCCTGAGCCAAGGGCAGACGCTTAATGACTGCGCCACCCAGGCGCCCCTACAATACCAAAATTATTAAACTAGTTTACCAAAAGTTTATCTTAATTATGTGAAAATGGATTCATAAAGTGTTGGCTCAGATCATGATATCAGGGTCCTGGGATCAAGCCCTGCATGAGGCTCTCTGCTCAGCGGGGAGCCTGTTTCTCCCTCTCCTTCTGCTGCTCCCTCTGCTTATGCGCTCTCACTCTCTCTCTCAAATAAATAAATAAAATCTTAAAAAAATTATATATTGAAACCTGGAGTTTGGTATTCAGGAGTTAATGATGAATAAGATAGACACACAGTCTTTGGAGCATGCCCTTTTTTAAGTTGAACAAAACAAGCCAGGAGAAATGACCTGACAAGGGAAATGACAAAGGAAGTGAAGATTACTCTATATGGATCTTTAATTCCATGTAGGTGGTTTTAGAAAAGAGATGTTTGGAGAAATTGAAACTTTAAGAGTGACAAGACATTAGAACAACTCTGGGGATGTGGTGTGGTAAAAGGGAGTGTGTTGGTGTAGATAGTTTTGGGGAGAGCTTCTTTCAAGATCAAATCAGCATAGTGACTGCACCAGTTTGCATTCCCACCAACAGTGCAAGAGGGTTTCCCTTTTTCTACATCCTCACCCACTGGGTGTTGCATGGAAGTGTTGAATCACTATACTGTACACATGAAACTGATATTATACTGTATGTTAACTAACTGGAATTTAAGTAAATTTTTTTAAAAAAGATCAAATGAACATGTTTAATTATTAGAAAATAAACAGATTGGTGTGTTTGAAGAATATTCAAGGAAGTGTAAGAGATTAGGCTCATAGCAAAGATCTAGGAAAGTTTGTTGATGTCGTAAAGGACTAGAATTTAAGCATTTATTTTTATTTATTATTAAACACTTGCTTTTACCGAATAAAGCCTTTTTGGCTTTATAGTAAATCAATGATACTTCAGATAAAGTATTCTTATGGACAGTTAAATACAAACAAGGGTTTCAATTGATAGATTTAATGTCAGCTACAAAGCTCTCAATTGAAATACCCTATATCCAAATGCTATTTTCTCTGGCAAGTGGTAAAATAGTACAAATATACATGCTTTTATTTTTTATTTATTTTTATTTTTTAAAGATTTTCTTTGGGGCGCCTGGGTGGCTCAGTCGTTAAGCGTCTGCCTTCGGCTCAGGGCGTGATCCCGGCATTCTGGGATCGAGCCCCACATCAGGCTTCTCCACTAGGAGCCTGCTTCTTCCTCTCCCACTCCCCCTGCTTGTGTTCCCTCTCTCACTGGCTGTCTCTCTCTGTCTAATAAATAAATAAATAAATCTTTAAAAAAAAATAAAAATAAAGATTTTCTTTAATTATTAGAGAAATAGTAGGGGCAGACAAGAGGGAGAAGCAGACTCCCCACTGGGCAGGACTGAGCTGAAGGCAGACCCTTAACCAACTGAGCCACCCAGGTGCCCTAAATATACATGTTTTTCAATCTCTAATATCCAAGAGCAAATTTTGACCTTGCTTTGATAAACAGTAGCAACCATCCTGTAGCATGTTTGGTTTAATCTCGCATAATTAATGACCAAGAACCCAGGACAGCAATTGGAAAAAAGTATTGTGTTTACAAATGGTACATATCAAAGCAAACACTACAGAACCATATTACCAAAGGAATTACAAAACATCTATACAACTTTATTATTAGAGGAAAAAAAATGCCGCTCATTACGCATTGCGCTCTGTAGTGAAATTGCGGGTGCCAAGGCAGTTCTATTATGCAACCAGTTCATTTTATTCAACTAGTGCAGGAATATTTTTTTTTTTTTAAGTTTTAAGGAAGATTTGCTTAAATCTTCAAACTTTATGGAGTGGATAGAGTTCATTTAATGTTTAATTTTCAAATTATAGCAATGATTAAATTTGTTTTTAACATTTACATTTAAATTACTATGTTATAAAGAATAAGACTTCTTCACAACAGTCTGACTTCATACTACAATCATAAAATGCATGCAGTAGAAAAATTACAAATAATTAAAATGTAAACCAATATTTATTAGAAAGTTTTCTTTGAAGAACAGTAGATTCTATTTAAATAAAGTCACAACTTTCTTTATAATTACAAATATTAGGTCACATAATTAAAATTTGCCTGTTAACTAATATAGTTTCCCAAATTTATATACATATCCAAAGTTATATACAAATAAAAGTATTAGCTAAAAAGTTATTAGCTATATAAACTTTTATGAATGAACCCTACCGAATATAAGACTTGAACTGTGGTCTGTAATATATAAGTATTTAAGTTATAGTTGGATATATCACTTCTGGTAATTTGAACTTATTAAACCATATCTAGATAGATATATAGATACATACATATACAAACACATACAGACTGGGATTCTTACTCTTTATTTCATAAAAATTGCAAAAATATACAAATATTTATAATGAATTTAAAAGGCCTTTGCAGAGTTATGCCTTTACATTATATATTTTACTTCAGTTATTCATTTAGAATTCTACCTACAAAGGAGGATTTCAATAAATGCTTTATTCTTATTTAGAAATAATTTTGTTATACTGCATATTCACTGGGTAGAATTATAAATGTTCAATAAATTCACAGATAAAAAACATTAAAGATAAGCTATATAGACTGTGAAATAACTCTTGTGTAACATGGTTAACCTCTGAAGTTTCGGTTGGAAGTAACAAATAATATTACCAATACGTTTTTCCAATAGCTTGTTTTCCTGTGAGGTAAATATTCCTCCTGGGCTCCATGTCTACTTAGAACTACTGAATTCCTTTGTGCCTCCATATTTTGCTCTCAGTGATATAACTGTTTCCTGTGTCTATTCCTTTGCATATCTCCACTTTCTTCAACTCTGGTACTCAGATTAAACACTCAGATAATCACCTGATGGTACTGTCCTACTTATTGCTTCTTGGGCCTCTGAGGTTGGGGCATCCCTAGAAAGACCTCAATAGGTCTTTATAGTTCTTTGTAGGTGTTGTGTTTATTTTGTTTTCTAACCTTGAAAACTTCAGCCAAATTACATTTGTTAAAGACACGCTTCCTTTTCCTTTACTTTTCTGTTGTAATAGTGATTATCTTTTTAAAAATTACTTTTTGTTGGGGCACCTGGGTGGCTCAGTTGTTAAGCGTCCGCCTTCGGCTCAGGGCGTGATCCCAGGGTCCTGGAATCGAGCCCCACATCAGGCTCCTCCGCTGGAGGCCTGCTTCTTCCTCTCCCACTCCCCCTGCTTGTGTTCCCTCTCTCGCTGGCTCTCTCTCTCTCTGTCAAATAAATAAATAAAATCTTTAAAAAAAAAATTACTTTTTTCTGCAGTATTTGTTAAAAAGATGAAGTAAATATGTGCATTTCATAAACCCTCTTGATAAATCTGAAGCTTTTGAAATTTAGTGAAATTATTTGCATTCTCTTTGAAAATAAATGCACAGAAGTAACTGGAAATTATGCACTTTTTTCAAATTGAAGACACAACAGAGAACAGTGTTTTAGAATTTTAATAATGTAAAAAACAACACAGAGGATAGGGTAATACAAATTGCCTTAATGATAGGACATATTTTCTCCAAAAAGCTTTCATTTATAAGAAGTTAATGGGTCTGGTATAGGATATATTTTCCACATAATTTATATAACATTTTCCTTTTTAATTGTAGCTATGGAACTAAAGCAAAATCCAAAATATTACTTATATTTGGAATGCCAAGTCTCTTGCAGTATATATAAAATGATATGAATATTTCTACATATGAAACATTTTCTTTGTGCAAAATAAGTATTCTAGACTAGGGTGACCTAGTTCTTCTACTTTAGGTATTTTCGTATGTTAACTTGAAAAGGCTGTGCCTTCTAAGATGTAACAAAATGTGCTTGCAATAATAATTTTCCAAAGTTTATAATTCTTGGAAAAATCATTAGTGTCTTATTCCTCAAAATGAATTATGATGTACTTTGGATACCTTTATATTCATGACATATAGTTTACTCGTGGCATATATAATAAACATTATTGTTGATAGGATAAATCATGAAAATAATATTATAGCACTCCAGATGGATATTTAAGCAAATACCAAAAGACACAGAAATACCAAATAGATACGTAAGCACTCTGGATAGACTCCAAATTGTTATAGTTTGAAGTTATACTAAGCTACTTGTAATATTAACACATTTTGTGTAATATAATGAAATGGGATAAAAGAACATACACTGGAAAAATGAAATTTCTGAGGGTCTGTGACCCATATTTTTCTCACTTTTGTAATGTAAAGGAATATGTGTATTTGAGTTCAACACCCAACCCACAAGATATTTTAAAGTAATAATCTTTAATTCATTTTATTATACTGTATCTTATCAATTCAGAATTGGTATAAACATTTTCAATGTGCGTGGGATTAAAAATTTCATCATTGATCATAATTGTAAAACTTTTTACTCTGAATTATATCACTGTTTAAAAGAGTGGCTGAATTAAGCAATATGTATGTATATAACTTTAAAAAATGACGTATATATACATTTTTGATAAAAAGAAGCATTTGAAAATCTATTTAGAGTTTCTTGTGTCCTATAAAATGCCCAAAGAAAGTGACTTAGGAATCCAACTCATCACTCTACAATGTTTGTTCTTTTGAATGCCCCTAGGGAGCATAAAAGCAATTCATAGAGAATACAGTAATGACAATTGGCTTTGGATTGAATTTATAGCAATGCTGGAACAAAATCTGCCATTCTAAATACTGGAAAGTGATTCACAAGCCAGAAAAATCACTAATACTATATATCATTCAGCATCATAATTCTGTTCTGTCCTAATAAGCTTCACCAAATGCCAATCTCTCTCCAGATGTGAGATTGATTGAACATTCATCATTCAATGCAAATATGAGCAGTTAAAATTATAAGAGTGTTTCTGTAATATATTTTCTTCCTGCAGAATGAGTAGTCCATTATAGCTAGAAGTAAGGGGGATTTCTTAATTGTTTCAATTATACACTTTGTCACTTGATAAAAATCACTATTATAAATTTAGGAGATAAAAAAATGTATGAAAAATGTAGCATATTTGAAAAGCAATTATTTATCTTACCTGTGATTTTACAAGATTGCCCTATTAGAAAATCATTTTATTTTTAAGCAAAGTTTTATTTATTTTATAAATGCAATCAATTGTGCATGCATACCTCTGTGTTTGTACATGCTGATAAGTGTTTTTTTCTCCCCTTTTCCTTTTTTGTAATTTGTTTCACCTCCCTTCCTTTCGTCCATTTGTGTGTTTTGGCACCCTTCGAAATATAGGCAAAAATAAGTATAATTGCAGTGGTAGAAGTCACAGTTATACTAAATGTTTATATTCTATTCTTGTTGCAGAGACAAAGCTCTGTCGTAAATAGAGAAAATAATCTCATATCTAAAGTAAAGCCACAGGATAAAATGCTCCACATCACTTCTCATCAGGGAAATACAAATCAAAACCACAATGAGATACCACCTTATACCAGTTACAATGATAAAATTAACAAGACAGGAAACAACAAATGTTGGTGAGGATATGGGGAAAGGGGAACTCTCCTACACTGTTTGTGGGAATGCAAGTTGGTACAGCCACTCTGGAAAACAGTATGGAGGTTCCTCAAGAAGTTAAAAATAGAGCTACCCTATGACCCAGAAATTACACTATTGAGTATTTACCCCAAAGATACAGAAGTAGTGAAACAAAGGGGTACCTGCACTCCAGTGTTTATAGCAGCAGTGTCCACAATAGCCAAACTGTGGAAGGAGCTGAGATGTCCTTCAACAGATGAATGGATAAAGAAGATATGGTTTATGTGTTCAATGGAATATTACTCAGTCATCACAAAGGATAAATACCTACCATTTGCATCAACATGGATGGAACTGGAGGGTATTATGCTAAGTAAAATAAGTCAATTAAAGAAAAACAATTATCATATGGTTTCACTCATATGTGAAATGTAAAAAATAGCACAGAGGCTCATAGGGGAAGGGTAGAAAAACTGAATAGGATGAAATCACAGAGGGAGACAAACCATGAGAGACTCTTGACTCTGGGAAACAAACTGAGGGTTGTGGAAGGGGAGGGTGGTGGGAGGATGGAGTAACTGGGTGATGAGCATTAAGGAGGGCATTCGATGTGATGAGCATTGGGTGTTACATGCAACTGATGAATCATTGAACACTGCATCTGAAGCTAATGATGTACTATATGTTGGCTAATTTAAACAAAAATAAAAATAAAGCCACAGAAACTTGAGTGTCAGGGAAATTTGCTGTCAGGAATCACCTCTTTCTTTTTCTTTTCTCCCTCCCTCCCTCTTTCCCTTTCCCTCTTCTTTCTTGGTTCATTCCCCACCCCATCCCCACCCCCATCTTTCAGTAGGGTGGGTTGTGCTTCAGTACTAGAGTTTCTTTTGGAGATTGATCAGAAATGTTGTTCCTCAACATGAACCTTGTTGTGCCATCAGATACTTAGTGCTCTGTGTGCTTTCTGTCCTGCTCCCAGTGGCATCCAAAAGCAGATAGGTAAGAAGGAAGTGTATAATATACCATTTTGTGGTGATTGGCCTTTACTATTTCTTATATTGGCCATGGCTTTTATGCTGATAAGTATTTATGAATGTGGGTAAGGAGTTCTTCCCAAAGACTGAGTTATTTGGTCATAGTAAACCTCTTCTCCTCACAAGTTATATTTTTAAGCATTATTTACCAAACATCCTTAGATGGAGATGAGTCTGGACCTACCTCAGACTTGGTTAGATAACTACATGAATGAATCAAAAATCCAGTGTTATCTATTTCAGTGCTATGTTCTGAAAAGTTTATCATTTAATCAAAATGCTGTATTTTCCCTACTACTACTGATATATTCATAACATTTAATGCTTTCCCATGCTGGGCTGTGTAATCTGTATATCAAACAAAGCCCCTTGTGAAAGGACTGAACTACTGAAATAGCCTTTCTCTACTCCATTTCTCATGGTGGTTTTCTTATATATTTTATTCCTGCGCCATACCAACACACATTCCAGGGCATCAGTTACCTTTTTACACAATATTTGGTGGGTATAATAACTTGTTCTCTAGTAATTTTTGGTCTCCATGATACTAGCGACCTGATGGGGGAGTTTTCTCAACTTACTTCATGTATAGTGAGGAAGGGCTATACACGAGGCTCAACATCACTCATCATCAAGGGAATGCAAATCAAAACCATGATGAGTTACCACCTCACACCTGTCAGCATGGCTAAAATGAACAACACAGAGACAACAGATGATGGCAAGGATGTGGAGAAAGGGGAACCGTCTTACACTGTTGGTGGGAATGCAATCTTGTACAGCCACTAGAAAACAGCATGGGGGTTCCTCAAAAAGTTAAAAATACAACTACGGCCTGACCCAGCAATTGCACTACTACGTATTTACCCAAAGCATACAAAAATAGTGATTCGAAGGAGCACATGCACCCCAATGTGCATAGCAGCATTATCAACAACAGCCAAACTATGAAAAGAGCCCAAATGTCTATCGGCTGATCAATAGATAAAGAAGAGGTGACATAGGGAGATATTAAATTTATCCTCTAAGAATATAAGCAAATTTGTCCTTTGCTATACAGAGGGATTGACTACCTCTTTCATAATTGTTTTCTATAAAAAAATTATTATTATTATTTTTTTTTTTTTAAGACAGAGGGAGTGGTAGAAGCAGGCTCCCTGCTGAGCAGACAGGTCAGTGTGGGGCTCAATCCCAGGACCCTGGGCTCATGACCTGACTGAACCAAAGGCAGATGCTTAACCAACTGAGCCACCCAGGTGCCCCCCGCCCAAAATAAAATTCTTGAAACGATATTCTGAAACAAAGGGCAGTCAAATCCCCACTTCACAAGACACGAAGAAACAGGACAAACCTATGGAGAATTGCCTCCCAACAGTTTTAAACTACAGTGATAGTATCTTTTAGTCCAAGCTGGTTATCACTTTGTCAAGATAAATCTGAAATATTTAGTCAGCTTGTGTCTGTCTGATTGAGTTATATGTACTAATAGCCATACCTAGAGTTACTACCAAGTATACTTCTTTTTTTTTAATTAATTTTATTGAGGTATATTTTATATATAATAAAATTTACTGGTATAAAATGTAATTTTCAATGATTTTTGGCATATTCATAAAATTGTGCAGCCATCACTATAATCTAAATTTAAAATAAGTCTATTACCTCAAAGAGAAACCTTATGGTTATGTACAGTCACTCTCTATCCCCACCCCCAGTACTAGGCAAACAGCAATTGAATTTTATCTCCATATATTTGCCTTTTCTGGACAGTTTATATAAATGGAATCATAAGATGAGATCTTATGTGAACGGCTTCTTTTACTTAAGATAATCTTTTTGATTATCTATGCTGTAGCATGTATCAGCTGTTTACTTCTTTTATGGCCAAGTTACATTTCGTTTTATGTAATACCACAGTCATTATTGATTCAACAATGGTTATTTGGGTTGTTTCCACTTTTTCATTATTGTGAATAATGCTGTTATGAACATTTGCATGTAAGTCTAGGAGTGGACACATGTTATTTCCCCTGGGTACCCACAAATCGAATTTCTGAATAATACGTTAATCTGTTTGATGTTCTTAGAAACTGTCAAACCATTTTCCGAACTTACTGTGCCATTTTACATTCCCAGTCACAATATTTGAGGTTTTCAATTTTTCCACATTCTTGTCAACACCAATTATCTTTTTATAATTAATAGCCATTCTAGTGGAGGGCAAGTGATATCTCGTTGTGGTCTTGATTTACATTTCCCTTATCACTAATGATGCTGTGCAGTTTTTGAATGCTTATTGGCCAGTTGTGTATCTTCTTTACAGTTGTGTCCTCTCCAATATTTTGCCCACTTTTAAAGTGGGTTATGTGTCTTTTTATTACTGAGTTGTAAGAGTTCTTTATATGTTCTGCATATAATTCCTTCATCAGATATGTTATTTGAAACAGTTTTCTTTCTATTTTCTTCTAGTCATTGAATATTTTTTTTTGCTTAATGGTGTATTTGAAATATAAAAAGTCTTGATAATTATAACTCATGATTATCTTTTAAATTTGAGCTACTGATATTATATCTAAGTGACCATTATCTAACCATTGCCTAGCCTACATTTTTTTTAAAGTCTTACAGTTTTGGCTCCTACGTTAGGTATGTGTCAAATATATTTATATTTTTACATTTCTGTAATTTTTCCCATATGACTGTCTTTTTGATTAATTATGGTTATGTTAATTATCAGGCTTTAGTAGGAAAGTCTAATGATTATTTCCTTTCCACTAAGTTCTTTGTTCTAAGTGAAGTAATTTATTTCATGACACATCATTAATTGGACCTTACCTCTGAGAAATTTATATAGATTTAGGATTATAACTAATGGGTATGATCATAGTATACTTCATTTGGTCTTGGTACAGCACTGAGTTTAATTGGCAATTATTGTTGAAAACATTCCTCAGATTTGACTTGTATTATTTGGGATTAGGAATAGTGTCACTTCCAAACCTGCAAATTGCCAATTTTATGGGCTTCCTCTAGTCTTTTCTGTTCTTGCTTCCAAATAGCCAATTCTATTTGATTTATTTATTCCTTGTGTTGCCTTATATTCGTTTACCAAATATGGCACAGAAATCAAATCACGTTAATAGCATTCTATTCCCAAACTCTTTCTGTAGATCTCCAAGTGCATTACATACCTGATATGCTTTCAAGTTTCCACATACACATGTTGACCAAATTATATGTCACTACATAAATAGGATCCTATCTTTCCAGCCTGTTACAACTATTTATTTACAGAATACACACACACACACACACACACCTTTGACTTCTATATGGTAATACGTAACCACTGGTAATCATTTATGCATTAGAATATATTAGGTTATGATGCAGTAACAATAAACAAAAAGTCTTAGTAGCTTATAATAACCAGCGGTGTTTTCACATACAGCACAATAGGCTGGGTGATCTAAACTATACCTTTCATTCCAGGACCCAGGCTGACAGAGAAGATAGACTCTGCTGTTTCTGGTCATATAATTGAATGGTCTGTTGGCTTCCACAGATAAATTATGACTAAAAAAACACAGAGATTACCACTTTCAGATTCTTGTGTAAAGGCTGATGATAAAAGGGAATACTTTGTTTTTCCAAATGAAGGCAAAATAGGAAAGAGAAAATGAACAAGCAATATGCAGCAAATGTAGAAAACATTTAAATAGATGATAAGCACAACCCAACCAAAGGACGGCTGAGATAAACATAAATAGATCAAATGCTCCAGTTAAAGAAGAAATATTTTTAGACTGTATAAAATAATAAAACCCAATAAGTTCTTTACAAAAGATATATGAAGTACATGAATTTAAAAAAAAAGTGTGAACGAAAGTGCGTAGAAAATATACTATGCAATAACTAAAAGAAAGTTGGAGGTTACTTTCTTAATATGAAAAGAAATCTATTTAAAGTAAAACACATTATGGGGTGCCTCGGTGGTTCTGTTGGTTCAGCATCTGCCTTTGGCTCATCTCATGATCCCGGGGTCCTGGGATCAAGGCCTGTGTTGTGCTCCCTGGTCAGTGGAGAATCTGCTTCTCCCTCTCCATCTACTCCTCCCTCCACTCGCGCTCTCTCTCTCGTTCACTCTCCTGCTCAAATAAATAAATAAAACCTTAACACACACACACACGCACACAAACACACACACACACATATTATTAGAGACAGAGAGATCACTACCTAGGAATAAAAGGATTGATTTAATATTACACAAATTAGTCTTCATTTTATGCATCTGTAGAATGATGCATAACCAAATAAGGAGCTAGAAAAAAACAGAGATCATGAGAAAACAAAATTGCAAGTTAATCTTATTTAGGATCATATTTAGGATTATTATAAATCTAAAATAAGGTATTGGCAAACTAATAGAACAAACATACATAGGATAATATGATTGATACATCATGTTATTGATATGATACATCATATTATTGATACATTAGTACAATCAGATTGAATTTTGCTTTATGAAGAATGCACACTAATTTAACATTAATTAATACAGCAATGAATTAATTTTAATATAGCATAAATTTTAATATAACATGAATTTTAATACAGCATACATTTGTTTTTAATTAAAAGAGAATAATATAGTTATAGCAGATGCAGAAAAAAGTTTGATAAAAGTCATAATCGATTATTAAGATAATTACTTATTGGTGGAAGATTCGTTTTTGTATTTTATGTTTGAGAACTAGAGTATCTGCCTAGTATTTTATTTTGGATACAAGTCATTGAAGTACAATAATAGAAGACAAAATGCATAAAAGTGACAAAAAATACTGTCACCAGTTTTAAAATTAGAAAATTATTGAAAATCATCTGAAATACTATCATTAGAAAATACAGTGACTAATATAACAAACTAAATATTATTAAAAAAGGATATTATAGTAGTGTTTCTGAATATAAAAATTTTAACTAAATTTACATATACTAGGGATAAGCAAGTGAAAACTACTCCATTAGCCAAGAATTAATAAATACTATTATTTTAAAGAAAAATACATACATATATATTTATGTGTCTGTATAGATACATATAAATGTATGTGTAAATGTATATATTGATACATGAATATATATGCATTATATATATAGCTATATCTGTATAAAATAGGATATATTATATACCATAAAGAAAGTTAAAACAGTGGTGATTATTGTACAATGCCTTTACACCAGTTAGAATTTTTATACATATTGAAAGTTCATTTTTACTTATTTAGAGTTAGTCATATTATGATTGCCATATATTCATAAACATAAAATATAGCCCACAGTGGGGAGCCTGGGTGGCTCAGTAGGTTAAGCTTCCAACTCTTGATTTTGGCTCAGGTCATGATCTCAGGGTTGAGAGATGGAGCCCTGTGACCAGTTCCATGCTCAGCAGGAAGTCTGCTTGAGATTCTGTGTCTCTTCCTGTGCCCCTCCCCCCACTAGCATGCATGCAGTCTTTATTTCTCTCTCTAAAATAAATAAATTTTAAAAATATAGCGCACAGAATTATTTTACAAATTCCTAAAATGTCTAAAAATGTAGAATTTTACACTTCTGAATAATTTTTGACTCAGAAATGTTGATATCCATGTATTTGACAATATTTTCTTTGTTCTAATAGTTTTAGTGACTCAGGATTTTACCTAAAATTCAAAATTTGATATTCTAAAAATGTTGAAGTTCTTTCATTTGACAAAATTTCTAGTTTTTCTTTCCTTTAGTTGAATAATGTTTCCAGAATATAAGTAGCTTTTCAAAAATTATCGGTAAGTTTCAGACAAAATGACACATAGTTACTCTGCAGAGCGTGAACTGGCTACACCAGGTCTCACTAGGGATTCCACATTCCTTTTGTCTATTGGGAGGGACTGACTGGTCAATTTCTTCAGCCATCTATTGTATTGTTTTGGTAAACAGGCATTTCATCTGCATATAACTCACTAGTAAATACATCTTTACTCGCTGGCCCTTCTCAGATTTCTTTAAATCACTTAATTATTGTTTTGGAAGAAAATAGGGAAGTACCATAATTTTTCCAAGGATGAGCGTTTGTTTCACAGCCTCAAATTAATGCTCTGCCTCTTTCGTGTGTATGTGTGTGTGTGTGCGCGCAGATTTGTGCGCCAGATCTTTCCATTTCAGTTATGAGTCTGATGTTCTGAAACTTTTTTATCTTATAGAGACTTTAGATTTACAGAAAAGTTGCGAAAATAAAGAGACTCCCATTACCTCTCACCCAGCTTCCTCTATGGTTAACTTACATTACCATCTTATATTGGTCAAAACTAAGAAAACACTGATAACATTGCATCACTATTAATTAAAACCCAGCTTTTATTTAAATTCCACCAGTTTTTCCAATTTCATCTTTAATATTTTTGACCCAAGATCCAATTAAGGGACCTCATTTTACTCCATTGTCACGGGTCTTCACAATCTTCTGATCTCTGAAACTGTTTTAGTCTTTCTTTGGTTTTTATGATCTTGACTGTCTAGAGGCACACCAAACAAGTACCCTGTAGACTATCTTCTGACGAATTTATCTGATGTTTTTTTTTCATGATTACTTTAGTTCGGTCCTTCTGAAGACAATTTAAATGGTTAAGCAACCCCACTGTTAAGTGATAGTAGCAAAATGCACTTAACTGCACACAGATCAAATGGAAATGTAATTATTTGAACACTTCTGACCAAAGTGGTGCTGCCCAACTAAGAATAAGTTTAATTCTCTATGTGGGCACTATTTGTGACTATTCTGATTAACAGAATCTAGATTTGAAGAATAAGTCAGATAACTGTCTGAGAAAATTTGTTTAGTAACGTGAAAAAGTATTTAAACTATGGCTATAATAAAATGACAAGTAGACTCTCGGTCTGCCCCAGTGACATGGTATAAAAAGAACTTTCTGGAGTAAAGTGGATCAATTGCTTGAGAAGCTGGGAGTCCATTATTTTATTTTTCAGTCATTAGCAACTAATATATAAGCTGCACAAAAATGAAAGGTGCCAACGCATTGGCAATTATTCTTATTTGAATGAGTATATATGTTTAAGAAAGGAAAAGGGTAAGCTGAAACTCTCGTGAAAAAATGCAGCCAGAAGACGAAGCTGTGAGAAAACTGCAAAGCATTTTAATGTCTACTTAAAGAATTAAGACATTATTTGTTAGCAATAGGAAACCACTGTAGGTCATTCAGTGAGTTAGCAACATAATAAAATAGCAGTTAGAGTAAATTCATGGTGTGTTTAGGATAAATTAAAGCAAAAGAGGTAGAGAGCTGCTCAAAAGTTGTCTCTGAAGTTATCCTAATGAAAGTAGAGTTTGATCAAGAATTCTCTCTTGGGAGTGAGAACATTCCTAGGAGATAGAACATCATTTGCCTTGTACTTTCTCACATTTAATTTGTAGTTTATGCTGCACTGTGTCATAGTGTTTTAACATAAGGGTATGAATTCATAGTTTCATGACGGCGTGCTGTCTTTAATTTGGAGTTCACACGGTCTCTGGTATATCTCTGTGCAGCTAGGGAACATCTGTGCCAATTTGCCAAACCAGAACTACATGAAAGAATGGCCTTTGAATTAAATAGAAAGATAGCACGATATCCAATACAGTGCTAGCAGTGGGAATGGAAGCCATGTTGTACAGTTTGCCAAAGAAAATTAATCTAATTAGAGATGAAATTGAATGTGGAAGTAGTTTGAATCAAACATCCTGGGGTTCAAGCCTGGAGGTCTGAGGGCAACAGTGATGCTACTAACAAAAAAAGAAACCTGAAAGCACAACTTCTTGTTGAAAGGACTGCCTGCCCTTTCCATTGTCCTTCCAAACCCAGTGTTCAGAACAACAGTATATTGAGAAAGTTCTATCTTCTTTCCATAACTTTCACCTGGTTTTCTGTAACTGATGCATATTTTTTCAGATCTAATACATAGAGCAGATAACTCATCATCTTTAGCAGTGTTTAAAAATATGAATCAATAAAGTATTTTTTTTATTTCCTTTAAGTCCTGGTGTCCACAGTCAGTTCCATTTCTTGCTCTGCATTTGTAATTCTATCTTTTGTCATTTTTTAGGACAGAACATCATTAGGAACTGTCTGGTTTATCTTCTGTGGCATGCTTTGAATTATTCGTTATTGCAATTGAGATCGATACATAAAGCTGAAAAAGATGTTTAGGAGTTTCCTTTTAAATAAAATTCAGTAAAATTAAATTTATCATTTTTATTTATTTTTCATTCTTTATTTTTTAAAAATATTTTATTTATTTATTTGTCAGCGAGAGAGGCAGGCAGAGGGAGAAGCAGGGTCCCCGCTGAGCAGGGAGCCTGATGCAGGACTGGATCCCAGGACCCTGGGATCATCGCCTAAGCCGAATGCAGACACTTAACCACTGAGCCACCCATGCGTAGAAAGTTTATCATTTTTTAAGTCATTTAAATTGCTTAAACAAAAATATTGATGTAACTCTAAACAATAATAAAAATAAAATACTTAGTGGTTAGAATATTTCAGGTAATGTTCTAAGTATTTTAGATATATTAATTCATTTTATCATTATGACATCGTTAAGCAGTTGGGAATATTGCTATGCACACTTCACCTATGAGAAAATAGAGAGGCAGGTGTTATTACTCAGGCAATGGCAGGTGGTTAATAAGGGAATATTTAACTAAAGACACTCCTCTCCACACATGCACTCATATTGCGTGACCCAAACAGAGTTGCAAATATGTTTGTATTTCACTTTCTAGTGTTTATCTTAATTTTCAGTATTTTTTTTATAGTTCACAATATATAGGTTTTTGTGTAATGCTATGTAAGATTCGTTATTTTCTAGTGAGGAAATTATATCTAATCAAGTTCATATTTCAAAAGCATCTTTGCCATTCTGATGTGCGCTCTACTATTGTAACAAATATGTTGAATTGCACGGTTATTGTTATGTCTTTTGGATTATTTTAATTACCATAAACTTACAGAAGAGGGAATATTGTGTTTGATTTCAAAATCTGATGCTGTTTTCTTATATCCATATAGCTCCATTTCCATCCTCTTCCCTTCTGCTTATAGATTTAGGAAATTCACAAATAAGTGGTAATTAAAATTATAAAGTTGAGAAAAAGAACATATATATATATATATATATATATATATATCATGTTATATAAAAATTATATATTTTTTGTAATTACGTAGTTACCTTTTCCGGTATTCTTTAGAAGATTCAAGTTATCTGGTGTCACTTCCTTGTAGTTTGAAGCAGTTTTTCTAGCATATCTTTTAAAATAGATTTGTTCAGGGTATCTAATGAAATCTGGAAATATCTATATTTGAGTTTTATTTTTTTTTATATTTTTGAAAGTGTAGTTTTGCTAGGTAAATAATTCTTGACAGTTTAGTTTGCTATATTTTTAGTTCCTTGAGATGGAAGATTAGGTTGTTGATTTCAGATGTTTCATTTCATAAAGGCCTTACAGCCTAAATATCCTCTAAATCCATTTTGCCTGAAGTCCCTCAATTTTGCTATGTTGTGTTTTCATTTTAATTCATTACAAAATATTTCCTAGTTTCAGTTGTGACTTTTTGATCCATTTATTATTTAGGGGTGTATTTTTTAATTGTGATTTATTTGTAAATTTCCCAAATGTCCCTCTGTTGTTGATTTGGACTTTAATTCAACTGTGCTTGGAGAACATACTTTGCATGATTTAATTCCTTTTAGATTTATCGAGCATGGTTTTATGGACTATCCCATAGAATGTTTCAATATGCCCTTGGGGAGATGTATTCTGCTATTTTTAAGTGTTCTATAGATTTCTGTTATATATAGTTAATTGATAGAGTTATTCAATTCTTATATGTATTTGCTGATTTCCTACCTAGTTTTCTATACATTATCGATGAGAATATGAAGGTCTCTAACTACTATTATTTTTGTTAATTTATTTAAGTAATGTCTACACCCAACATGGGGTTCAAACTCACGATCCTGAGATCAAGACTCACATGCTTTACCACTGAGCCAGCCAAGTGCCTCTGAAACTATTATTTTCAAGTGATCTATTCATTGCTCCAATTCTGTTAGTGTTTACTTCCTGTGTATAGGGACTCTGTTTATTTTGCTTTGTTTTTTTTTTCATTTTTGTGCGCATTTTTTAAAATTATATTTTCCTGAAACAAAAATGTATATATACATTATAATAGTATAAAATGTCATTTTTTTAGAATCATTTATTGCTTAAATTATATTTATTTGACTTTGATCAATCCAGCTCAATTATGAGTGTTGTTTGCATGGTATATTTTTTCTATCCTTTTACTTTCAACCTATCTTTAACATGAATATAAAATTTACCTCCAATTTTATTTATTTATTTATTTATTTATTTATTTATTTATTTATTTATTTTATTTATTTTAGTCCAGTTTGACAATATCTGCTCTTTGATTGGAACATTTAATCTATTTACATTTATTGTTGTTATTGATATGATTGGAGTATGTCATTCTTTTTGCTATACATTTTCTATATGTCTTTTAACTCTTTTGTTTCTCTATTCTCCCTTTACTGCACATTTTGTGATAAAGGAATATTTCTTATTTTATCATTTTACCTCTGCTTAGTTTTAATTTTTCTTAGTGTTTGATCTAGGGGTTAAAATATACATCTTTAATTTTCAGGATCTACTTCAGATAATAGTCATTTGGTTTCAGGAGAATACAATAACTTTGCTCTAGTATTACTCATTCTCTCCAATCTGTGTGCATGTGTGTGTGTGTGTGTGTGTGTGTGTGTGTGTTTAACCTTTTTTTACTGTATTCAGCATTTCTTTTTCCATGTATCATTTCCTTTCTGCAGAACAGCCCCATTTTTGTGCTGTTATTTATTGTATAAACAATAGCTATATAACTATATAACTATATAACTATAACTATATATATATATGTATATATATATATAGTCTTAGACGTAAATAGTCTTACATATTATAAGTCCAGCAGTAAAATCTTATAATTGTCTTTAATGAACATGTTTTTGAAAAGTTAGGTAAGAGAAAAAAGTTCGCAAAAATATTTAATTATATATTGATACAATCAATTATATTTACCTACATAACTGTCTTTTTTCAAAAACTTAAAAGCAAATGTTAATTTGTAATAGGCACGTGTGTAAACAAGCTACAAAATTATCTTAATATCACTCTTTATTTCTTCATATGGATTTGAATTACTGTGTGGTATCACTTTCTTCCAAGTGGAAGACCTTATAGTATTACTACTATGATTTTTTTAAAGCTTATTAAGGGAATGTCTTTATTTTGTCATCATTTATGAAAGATTGTTTGCTTGAATAGGATTACTGGTAGATGCTTTTTTCCCCCAGCATTTTGAATAGTCATTCCACTGCCTGTGGTCTCCAGTGTTTCAGATGAGAAGGCAGCTCTTAATCCTATTACACTTCATTGTATGTAATGAGCTGTTTCAAACATCATTCTTTGTGTCTGGCTTTCAGGAATTGAATTGTGAAGACGTCAATGAATCTCTTTGTCTTTTTCCTACTTACAAGAAGATTATTATATTTCATCCATTTTGAAAAGTGGCCATCATTTCTTCAAATATTTTGTCTGCCTCTTTCATCTCCTTCTGGAACTCCTATTATGTGTATATTTGTACATTTGATGGTGTCCTTCAGGTCTCTGACTCACTATTCTTTTTTATTTCTATGATTTTTTTCTTCAGGTTAGATCATTTCTGTTGATTCATCTTCAAGGTTACTAATTCTTCTTTCTGCCTCTGAATTCTGCTAATAAAACTCACTAGCAAACTCTTTCTTACAGTTTTTATACATCTCAACTTAAGGATTGCTTTTTCATAATTTCTAAATTTTTCTAATTTCTATTTTTTGAGTCATTCCCTTAGTTCTTTAAACATGGTTTCCCTTAGTTCTTAGAGCATACTTACAACACTTTCTTTGAAGTCTTTGCAGTGTTCATCGTCTGAGCCACTCAGAAATATAGTTTCTATTATTTGCTTTTTTTTTTTTCCATTGCGTATTTGGATCTCAATTTCTTGCTTCTTTGCATACCTCCTAAGATTTTGTTGAAAACTGGACATTTTAGATAATATATTATGACAAATTTGGATACTGAACTTCCTCTTCCTCCCTGGAAGAAAGGGAGTATATTTTGTTTTGCTTTGTTTTTTGTTTTTGTTTTTTGGTTAATGGCCATATTGCCTAAACTAATAATATTGTTGTTTTTTTGGTTTTTGTTTTTGTTTTTTTGTTGTTTGTTTGTTTTCTATTCCATTGGATGCAGGTCCTGATAATTCTGCTTCGTTTTGTTTTCCTCTGTTTTGTTATTATCTTGGCTTCCCAGGAATGCTACCCTTTGCTGATGAATCTTCATATGTTTTTAAAAACACATTTGAAAGTTCAAGAAGGTGCAATCTACCCCAGCTTTTATTTTCTATTCGGAGAGAGATGCATATACTTGGAGAGGGAGAAGTCCCCTGATATCATCTGAGTGTATGCAAAAGTCTTGTGCAAGAACACAGCCTTCCAAACCACTAGATATGTGTGAAACTTTGTCACGGCACACTACAGGTGTCTCATTCTTTGAATATACTTATTACATTTCTGCCTGTTTTGCTGGTCTGTTGCTTGCCCCTACTAGTATTGCAACCGCAGCCTAACTGTAATGTTGCCTTTCCTATCTTATTTGCCACAAGGATGTCTATTATTTCTGACAATGTTCCTGGGAATAGTTTTTTCCCCAACTCCGCAACAAATCAAATACATCCTCTGTGGCAGCACAACTGCCTATCTTCCCAGTCTGTGCAGCCTTGGTAGAATTGCAGTGCTAGGTTTGGTATTATATCATATCCATCTCATATATTTCCCAAAAGTCAAGAAAAGGAAAATAAACCACAAGCAGAAACATTATTTTTAACCTCTTTGTTTTTTCACTTGCCTATAAAAATTATTTTTCTGCTAATAAATTTATCAGCAATTTATTATTATTGTTATTATTATTCCTAAATGATCCTGGTATTCTGTCCATAATAATTTCTTCTTAAATATATCTATATTCGTAAAGGAAACAAAACATGCCAGATATAAAGAACTTAACAAAGGAATATTAGCAGCAATAGGAAAATAAATCTTGATTTATTAAAAAAAAAAGTTCTAATGATAGAAGAGAGGTTTGAATATAATACTTTGCTTAGGGTATCTCTCTATCTTAATCTACTATTCTTGCTAATGATAAGAGTAAGGTAAAGTGTAAGTTATTTTTCATTGTTTGCTTTTTTGTACACTTTTGTCTCGTTAAAGATATTAATTTGGGGCAGCATTGTTTGCCAAGTTTAAGAATCATTTACTAGTTCTCTGACTTTATGTACATGGCATTGTCTCTTTTCATTTAATTATGGTAAGAACACAACCTGAGAACTATCTTCTTAACAAAATTTGAAGTGCACAATAGTTTCATTATTAACCATAGGTGCAATTTTGTATGGCAAATCTCCAGAACTTACTTATCTTAACTGAAAACTATGTACCTAGTGAACAGCAACTCCCCATTTTTCCCTACTCCCAGCCCCCAGCAACCACCGAGTCCCTCTGTTTCTGGAAGTATGACTATTTTAGATGTATCATATAAGTGTAATAAAGCAGTATTTATGCACTCCCAGCTCATCTATGTTGTCCCATATGGCAGAATGTTCTTTTTAAGGGCTGATAATATTCCATCCTTGGGCTCTTTAACCTTTGATTTCTTCATTTCTAAATCAGGGATAATAGTTTTATTACTAGATCATTGTAAATATTAAATGAGATATTGCAAACAAAATCCTAGCACCAGCAATACTGAGGGCTAAGTAAGTGCCTGATGTTTTACTGCAAGTAGTAAAAATCATTGCTAGTTATAGTATTGTTTTAAGCTCATTTAGGTAAGTTACAAACTCTCCAATCCTCAATTTATTGAAGTATAACAGGTTTCTGGCCAGTCTTGGTGTTTCTGGTGAACTTCAAAGGACCTAATGGTTTAGTTATAGAAATAGAGTTCAGCCAAGCTTGTGCCCAAACAGTGAGGAGAATGTTACACTAAGAAAATTAACCTTGTGAGTTTGACCTTTGTTTCATCCAAACATGCAGTCAGCAATTCCTAACAGATAAGGTTGTTACTAATCAGTGGGACCTGGTCAGAAAGAGACAGGTGTACCTAGAAGAACTTAAAATCTCTATAAGAATTATAAAAAGAGGTTCTTGAAGAATCTCACTGGAATGTGGCCTTGACTAAGCTGGGCTACTGCTCAGAGGCCCTAGTTGGGGTTTGAAGATCGGAGGTCTTAGCCTCATTACAAATGAAGAATTTTAATGAAAGACAATATATATTTATTTTTGTTTAGGTGAAAAAAAAAAAAAAGTAGGAATCAGTATGCAGAGAATGTCCTGTGGAAACTATTTTCCCTTATGCTTATGATTCTGGGCTACACAAAAAAACCACCTGTTTTCTTTTTATTTTTGTCTCCAAGACTATCTTTCATCTTTTAATTATTTTCAATATAGCATATCATTGAAAGGCTAAGAATAGCTGTGTCTGTGAACACCATATACACTCATTGTTCAATGAATGTTTCATTAGTCTCATGCATTTTAACCATAGGGCTAACATAATTGAGAGTCTTAATTCTCTTTAACCTTGACATCACTGCATTTCTATGAATTTTTCTTCTTAATTGCAGGATGTTTTAAAGGTAGTTTTAATCAGCAGTAAACTCTTCCATTAAAATGTACCCAGTTAAAAAGATCACTTGTTGCCCAGACATTGCAAATTGCTCATAGGGATCTTTAATATTACGGTGATGAGCTGTGACAGTGTTTGTGTAGGAATTAGAGACACGGGATATTCATGGTGAGAAATAACGTAAAAAAGATAGGGTCATATTTTACACCTATACATGGTATTTTAGAGAATATCTCTAATGACACAAATCATGTGGTACCTAAGATATATAAATAAAACCAACTTTTAAAAGGAAGCCTAATTTGATCACAAGTTAGTAATCATGGACCACACCATTCATAATGTTTCCCTTATAGTGTCAATATTAAAATAGCATGAAAAGGATTACAGAGATGAAATGACTATTTTTTATTTACCAAATATTTAATAAGCATATGTAGAATCATGATACTGTGCTATAATCTATTGCCATTCAAAGATGAGTGCAACAGACCTTAATCCATGGTCTTTCATCTCCCTGCCTTACCTGTGTACACTACTTTTTGATGCTGGGGCCAGGATTCTGTGAGATACATTTATCTTTGGCCAACTGGCTCCCTGTTAGTCTCAGCCAAGAAAGGGGCTGCCTTTTTCCTTTTTTTCCTGCTTTTCTTACCAAGATTATCCCAACAGTTCTTCTTCGTACCAACAGCATTCTGATTTGTTTTGGTTTTTTTTTAATCATTTTATTTTATTTTTTCATCATGATAAGTGTACTCTTTAATCCCCATCCCCTATTTCTACCATCCCCCTATCCACCTCCCCTCTGGTAACTAGCAGTTTGTTTTCTATTGTTAAGAGTCTGCTTCTTGGTTTGTGTCTCTCTTGCTCTCTTTTTTTCTCCTTTGCTCATTTGTTTTGTTCCTTAAATTCCACATATTAGTGAAATCATATGGCATTTGTCTTTCTCTGACTTATTTCGCTTAGCAATATACCCGATCCATCTTGTTTAAATGGCAAAAACTCTATAGCTCTATCCATGTTGTTGCAAAAGCAAGATTTCATTCGTTTTATGGCTGAGTCATATTCCACTGTGTGTGGAATATGTGTGTGTGTGTGTGTGTGTGTGTGTGTGTGTACCCTTCATTCATCTATGGACACTTGGATTGCTTCCACAGTTTGGCTATTGTACATAAAGCTGCAATAAACAGAGGGCTTCATATGTCTTTTCAAATGAGTGTTTTCATATTCTTTGAGTAAATACTCAGTAGTGGAATTATTGGACCATATGGTAATTCTAATTTTAATTTTTTGAGACACCTCCATACTGTTTCCCACAGTGGCTGCTCCAGTTTGCATTCTGACCAAGAGTGCTTGAGTGTTCCTTTTTCTCCACATCCTCACCAACATTTGTTTATTGTGCTTTTGATTTTAGCCATTCTGACAGGTGTGAAGTGATATCTGATTGTGGTTTTGATTTGCATTTCCCTGATGAGTGATGTTGAGCATCTTTTCATGTGTCTGTTGGCCATCTGTGTGTCTTCTTTGAAGCAATGTCCGCTCATACCTTCTGCCCATTTTTCTTTTTTTTTTAAATTATGTTATGTTATTCACCATACAGTATATCATTAATTTTTGATGTAGAGTTCCATGACTCATTACAATATGTGCCCTCCTTAATACCCATCACCGGCCTACCCCATCCACCCACCCCCCTCCCGTCTGAAACCTTCAGATTGTTTCTTGGAGTCCACAGTCTCTCAGAGTTCATCTCCCCCTCTGATTTCCCCCCTTCACTTTTCCCTTCCTTTCCTTAATGTCCTCCGTGCTATTCTTTATGTTCCGCATATGAGTGAAACTGTATGAAAATTGTCTTTCTCTGCTTGACTTAGTTCACTTAGTATAATCCCCTCCAGTTCCATCTATGTCGATGCAAAAGGTGTGTATTCATCCTTTCTGATGGCTGAGTAATATTCCATTGTATATATGAACAAAGAATATCTTCTCTATCCATTCATATGTGAAAGGGCATCTCAGCTCCTTCCACAGTTTGACTATTGTGGACATTGCTCCTATGAACATTGGGGTGCATGTGCCCCTTCTTTTCACTACATCTGTATCTTTGGAGTAAGTAATTATCCAGTAGTGCAATTGCTGGGTTATAGCTCTATTTTTAATTTTTTTTGAGGAACCTCCATACTATTTTCCAAAGTGGCTATACCAACTTGCATTCCCACCAACAGTGTAAAAGGGTTCCCCTTTCTCCACATCCTCTCCAACATTTGTTGTTTCCTGCCTGGTTAATTTTTGCCATTCTAACTGGTGTAAGGTGGTATCTCAGTGTGGTTTTGATTTGAACTTCCCTGCTGGCTAATGATGTTGAACATGTTTTTATGTGTTTTTTAGCCATTTGTATGTCTTCTTTGGAGAAGTGTCTATTCATGTCTTCTGCCCATTTTTTGACTTGATTTGTTTTTTGGGGTGTCGAGTTTAAGAAGTTCTTTATAGGTCTTGGATACCAGCCCTTTATCTGTAGTGTCATTTGCAAATATATTCTCCCATTCTGTGGGTTGCCTCTTAGTTTTGTTGACTATTTCCTTAGTTTCAGAACACTTATTAAAGAAATTGAAGACGACACAAAAAGATGGAAAAACATTCCATGCTCATGGATTGGAAGAATAAACATTGTTAAAATGTCTATGCTGCCCAGAACAATCTACACTTTCAATGCCATCTCTATCAAAATACCATTAGCATTTTTCAAAGATCTGAAACAAACAGTCTTAAAATTTGTATGGTACCAGAAAAGACTCCAAATCACCAAGGAAATGTTGAAAAAGAAAAACAAAGCTGGGGGCATCACGTTGCCTGATTTCATTCTATATTACAAAGCTGTGATCACCAAGACAGCATGGTATTGGCACAAAAACATAGATTGTGGAACAGAATAGAGTCTCCAGAAATGGACCCTTAACTCTATGGTTAACTAATCTTCGACAAATCAGGAAAAAAATATCCAATGGAAAAAAGACAGTCTCTTCAATAAATGGTATTGGGAAAATTGGACAGTTATATGCAGAAGAATGAAACTTGACCATTCTCTTACACCATACACAAAGATATGAGACAGGAATCCATCAAAATCCTAGAGAGAACATAGGCAGCAACCTCTTTGACGTTGGACACAGCAGCTTCTTTCATGACACATCTCCAAAGGCAAGGGAAACAAAAGCAAAAATGAACTTTTGGGACTTCTGCCCAGCCCATTTTTAATTGGGTTATTTGTTTTTCGGGGTATTGAGTTGTATCAATTCTCTATGTATTTTGGATGCTAACCTTTTATGGAATATGTCATTTTCAAATATCTTCTCCCATTCCGTAAGATGGGATGCTGGGGCCAGGTTTTATTGATTTTTCATATTAGGTTTTTCATAAATGGCCTTTATCATGTTGAGATATGTTCCCTCTAAATATGTTCCTTTTTTCTTTCGCTGTGCAGAAATTGCTTATTTTAATGTAGTGCCAATAGTTTATTTTTGCTTTTATTTCTCTTGCCTCAGGAGACATAACTAGAAAAGTGTTGCTACAGCAGATGTCAGAGGGATTACTGCTTGTGCTCTGTTAAGGTTTTTTATGGTTTCAGGTCTCACATTTAGGATCTTGAATTCATTCGAGTTTATTTTTGTGTCTGGTAAAAGAAAATGATCCAGTTTCATTCTTTTTCATGTAGCTGTCCAGTTTTCCCAACACCATTTGTTGAATAAACTTTTTTCCATGGTATATTCATTCCTCTTTTGTCAAAAATTAATTGTATAATTGTGAATTTATTTATGAGTTTTCTGTTCTTTATATTGATCTTCATGTCTGTTTTTTAAGCCAATACCATACTGTTTTAATGACTACACATTGTGATATAACCTGAAATTTAATATTGTGATACCTCCCGTTTTGTTTTTCCTTTTCATGTTTGCTTTGGCTATTTGGGGGTCTATTGTGGCTTCATACAAAGTTTAGAATTGTTTGTTCTAGTTCTGAAAAAATACTGCTGGTAGTTTAATAGGGGTTGCATTAAATATGTAGATTGCTTTGGATCATGTAGATATTTTAACAATTTTTGCTCTTACGATCCATGAGCATGAGATGTCTTTCTATTTCTTTGCTTCATCTTGAATTTCTTTCATCTGTTTTTTGTCGTTTTCAGAGTACAGGTCTTTAATCTCTTTGGTTAAGTTTATTCCTAGATATTTCATTCGTTTTGGTCCAGTTGTGAATGGGATTGTTTTCTTCATTTCACTTTCTGCTCCTACATTATTAGTATATAAAAATGCAACGTATTTCTGCATTTGTATCCTGTGGCTTTACTGAATTTATTTATCAGTTCTAGTATTTTTTTTTTTTTTGGTGGAGTCCTTTAAAGTTTTCTAAATATAGTATCATGTCGTCTGCAAATGCTGAGTTTTACTTCTTCCTTACCAATTTGGTGGCCTTTTATTTCTTTATGTTGTGTGATTGCTGTGGCTAAGACTTTTAGTACTATGTTGAGTAGAAGTGGTAAGAGTGTGTCTTGTTGCTGGCCTTAGGAAAAAAGTTCTCAGTAGTTACCATTGAGTATGATATTAACTGTGGGTTTTTCATATATAGTCTTTATTATGTTGGGATATTTTCCCTCTAAACCTACTTTTCAGAGGGTTTTATCATGAATGCATATTGTATTTTGCCAATGCTTTTTGTGCATGTATTGAAATGATCAAATGGCTTTTATCCTTTCCCTTATTGATGTGATGTATCACATTGTTTTGCAAATATTGAGCCACACTTGCATCCTGGGAATAAATTCCACTTCGTCGTGGTATATGATATTTGTAATGTATTGTTGGATTCGGTTTGCTAATATTATGTTGAGGATTTTTGCATCTCTGTTCATGAGCAATATTGGCCTGCAGTGTTCTCTCTCTCTCTCTCTCTCTCTCTTTTTGGTTGTGTCTCCATCTGGTTTTGGTTTAAGGGTGAATCTGGTCTTACAGAATGAATTGGAAGTCTTCCTTCTTGTATTTTTTTTTAATAGTTTGAGAAGAATGGGCATTAATTCTAATTTAAATGTTTGGTAAAAATCACCTGTGAAACGGTCTGGTCCTGGACTTTTGTTTTTTGGGAGTTTTGATTACTGATTCAATTTCATTGCTGATGATTGGTCTGTTCAAATTTTCTATTTCTTCCTGCTTTAGTTTTGGTAGGTTATGTATTTCTGAGAATTTATCCATTTCTTTTAGGTTTGCCCAATTTGTTGGCATCTAGGATTTCATAACATTCTGTTACAATTGTTTGTATTTCTACAATATTGGTTTTTATTTCACCTCTTTAATTAGTAATTTTGCTTATTTAGGTTATTTATTTATTTGTCTTGCTAGAGGTTTATCAGTTTAGTCTTTTCAAAGAACCAGCTGCTTGTTTCATTGATCTGTTCTATTGCTCTTTTAGTTTCTATATCATCTATTTCTGCTCTAATATTTATTATTTCCTCCCTTTCATGGGTTTTTGTTTTTGTTTTTTGTTTTTCCTAGCTCTTTTAGGTGTAAGGTTAGATTATTTGAGATTTTTCATGGTTGTTGAGGTAGGCCTGTATCACTGTAAGCTCCCCTCTTAGAACCACTTTTGCTCTATTCGAAAGATTTTGGACTGTTGTGCTTTCATTTTCATTTGTTTCCATGTACTTTTTGATTTCTTCTTTGATTTCTTGGTTGACCCATTCATTTTTTAATAGCATGTTATTTAACCTCCATGTATTTATGCTCTTTCCATATTTTTTTCTTGTGGCTGATTTCTCGTTTCATAGTGTTTGTTGAGAAAAGATACATGGTGTGACTTCGATTCTTTTTTTTTTTTTTTTTTTAGTTTGTTTAAGTTTATTTTGTGGCTTAAATATTTATAATTGTGTTATCTTCTTGTTGGATTGTCCCCTTGATTGTTATATAGTGTCCTTTTTTGTGGCTTTGTTATAGTCTTTGTTTTAAAGTCTATTTTTTCTAATATATGTATTGCTACCTAGGTTTCTTTAGGCATCCAGTTGCATGATAAATGTTTCTCCACTCCCTCACTTTTAGCGCAGGTGTCCTTAGACCTAATATGAGTGAGTCTCTTGTAGGCAGTATATTGATGGGTCTCATTTTTTTTTTTTTTTTAGTCCACTCTGTCACCCTATGTTTTTGATTGGAGCATTTAGTCCATTTACATTCAGAGTAATAATTGATAACATTCTGTTTTGATAGCAACATTAGGTTTCATTGTTTAGTTTTACCAGTGACTTCAAAACCAGCCTTATCTTGTCCCCTCAGAAATATCAGTACCTGCTGTATGGAGTATACTTTCTAAATTCCTGGATTTCAGCTCCATAGAGCTTTTCCTCCAAGTTCTTAAAAAAGAAAGGACTTACCCTTTCACCTGACTTAAAATTCGTATCTATTATAGAAATACATAGTTAAGTAAATTTTTAATAGAAATAATCAGCTTTTTTCAGTTAAAATTATTTGAAAAAGTATTAGTTCAAGAACATATTTGCTTTTTAAAGTCAGACTGAGGAATGATGTATATTCTATGTATTGATATTATAATCCATTAAGGGGCTTGAGTGGAATTGTCTAGGGTACTTTAAAATCTAATGTCTGAGAATGTTTAATTGCTGCAAGTAACCTCAGTTTTTAATCTCAGATTTCACTAAAGATTGTAATACTTCATAATTAAGCTTTATAACAAGTAAAAATTGTATATTTCCTATTTTGTATTTCTGTTTTAGATACAGTATATTGACTAACCTGCAGCTGTCCTTTCCCCACCCCCACCCATCCCCAGATCCCTTCTTTCTTTCCAACAGAACTCCATAATGTTTAGGTAAACAGTGTGCCCAAATTTCCAAGATAACCATTATCAGTTAAGCCAGTCATGTTAATTACATTACCTTTTGCCAAACAGGTCTGCAACCAGCTTCCTCCAACTAGGGGCTACTATATGACTCAGATCTAGCCAAGGAAAGGGAGAGAATGACTAAAGCCTCCCAAGAACGTCTCACTAAAAAACAAAGAAACAAGGGAAAAAACATAAAACAAAACAAAAAAACCTTTGACCTCTGCCTCTTCATACTTGGGATGCTAGTAATACTAGATTACATCTGCCAATGTGATACCCATCTTGCAACTGGTATAAAGACTAAAGCTAAGACACTGACAAGGGAAAAGCAGAAAGCTGGAAAGTTTAATTATGACTTGTGCCTTCATGTATTCCAAAATGAACCAAAACAAAAATAAGAATAAGAACAAAATTTTACCAAAATTAAAGTGATAGTTTGAAATCCTTACAGTCATAGATAATTTTTAATAATTAGTTCTTAGCTTTAGGTGGGCGGAAAAAAAGAACACACCACACACATTAATTTTATTAAAATGGGTTTCCATAGAATTTCTTCTACATTGTTTTATTTGTATGATTTCAACATGAACAAATTAAATTTACTACAGATTTATCTGACTTAGCTTAGACCAAGGATCTATGAACTGCTTTTCTGAAAAGGGTCAGATAATAAATAGACTTTTCAGGTCATGAAGTCTCAATTACTCACTGCCATATATAGTAGCCATATACAGTAACTAAATGAATGGATATAGCTGTTTTCTTTTTCTTTTTCTTTTTCTTTTTCTTTTTCTTTTAAAGATTTTATTTATTTGACAGAGATAGAGACAGCCAGCGAGAGAGGGAACACAAGCAGGGGGAGTGGGAGAGGAAGAAGCAGGCTCATAGCAGAGGAGCCTGATGTGGGGCTCGATCCCACAACGCCGGGATCGTGCCCTGAGCCAAAGGCAGACGCTTAACCGTTGTGCCACCCAGGCGCCCCAAGATATAGCTGTTTTCTAATAAACTTTATTTACAAAAAGAGACAGCAGGCTGGATTTGCATCATAGGCTCTAGTAGTGACCCCTCCTCAGATAGCAAGCAGTTCCTTGAATGTTAACAAAATTAGGCTGACAAGGAGTTTTTGTTTGTTTGTTTGGTTTGGTTGTTTTTTTGTTGTGTGGTGGTGGTATTTTGTTGTGGTTGCTTTGGTTTGGTTTGGTTTGGTTTGGTTTGGTTTGGTTTGGTTTGGTTTGGTAGAATAGCCCAGAAACTTGGAAAGAGGTGTGGAACTAAAATGATAGCAAATGATGGGCTTTGAAAAAATCCGCACCTAAGGTGTATGGAGTTAACAAAGTAACTTTTTTAGTAATGCTTCTATAAAAGAAGAAATTAGTCCTAAAGTACATAGGGAATGACAAAGTTATAATAAATCCTGGGTGTTCTTTTTCAGTCTATATTTTCTTATTTTATATCTGAATCAGAAAACTAATTCATTTATACTTGAATATAGAATGGAGAAAAATAACCCAGTTGCACTAGTTGCTGTATAACAAATTACTCCGGTAAAACCACCGTCTTTTATTTTCTCATTCAGTTCCTGAGATTATGGGATCCAAGAGTAGCTCGGCTCCTTTAGATCACCAATTCCCTTAATATCCAGTTGGCCTAGGGTCATAATACTTTTATAGCACCTAAAATATTTTCATTTATTTTAAAATCAGAAGAAAGGAAACTTTAAGGTCAGAGAGAAATTTTAATGTGTATTCATATATTTTATAACATTGTAGTCACTATATATAGCTAACATACCATTTTGAACATTTATGTAGGTTGATAGAACAAATGTAATACATACTTCTGTGCAAGGATCTCTTACTCTTCCCTCTTCTGTCTCATGTGGATATGAGATGTAAATATAGGTATACGGGCGCCTGAGTGGCTCAGTCGGTTAAGCGTCTACCTTTGGCTCAGGTCGTGATCTCAGCGTCTTGGGATTGAGTCCCGCATTGGGCTTGCTGCTCCACAGGGAGCATGCTTCTCCTTCTCCCTCTGTCTGCGGCTCCCCCAGCTTGTGCTCCCTCTCTCTCTCCGTGTCAAACAAAGAAATAAATAAATGTATATGAGATATATATACCGAGAGATTGATGATACAGATACAGATGATACAGAGGTCCGGATACTGGAATAGTATATAGAGGTATAGAGATGTAGATTTAGATTTAGATAAAGATGTATTTTAATGGAGAAAGGAGTCAACAAAGACAAAATGGAAAATAGGTTAAAAGTGCCTAGGGCCCAGGAAAGTGATACTGCAGTAGTATGGCTCTGAATTCAGTCTGTCCTGAGATTTTACAAGCTGTAGGCAGGAGCTGTAGTTTCTGAAACTTTGAACTTAGAAAGAGGCTAGAATATCCACTATCAAGCACACTCTTCACATAGTTGTTGCCTAGAGTCTTTGTTCCTCTCCAGATGGGCTGCTGCTCAAGATAATCTTTCCCCGAAGTGAGTGATCTCACTTCGGGGAAAGGTGTGAGAGAGCAATCAAAACAGAAATCACACTGTCTTTTGTAGCCTCATCTTGACAATGGCATACCATCATTCCTGTCATATTCTACTGTTCACAGTGTCCAGTGTTAGCAATATTGGAGGGACTCTAAAAGGGTGTGAATACCACCAAGAGGCAGAAATTACCAGGAGCCATCTTGGAGGCTGGCTACCACACCAGGGGAGTCCGGATTGCCAAGGGACATCACCTTCTGAGAAACCATGTGCGTGAACCGCAGACAGGGTTGAACTCACTAAATCTAAAACCTCAACCCCAAATTTTATTATGAAAAGTACTTGCAAAGAATCTAATAAATCAAAGCTTTGTCTATCTTAAATACCTAAGTTTAAGTAAAATAATATTATATAGTGACTTAAAACTGTCTCTGCTTACTATACATCTATATCTCAACTGGTAAAGTTGTGATAAAATCCAGTGTATTAGGAATAGGCATTCCCCATTATTTTGTAAGTTTTAAATAGAAATGTAAGTTTTAAATAGAAGAAAATACATGCATCACTGTTTGTATCTTTTGTTTTGTGTCTCAATAACTCAAGTAAAACAAAAAAATTCATAAATAAGAATAAAAATTAGATGAATGGTATATTATACTGTGATAACTTCCTTTTAAAAAGAGATTCTTTGAAATTAAACTTGATCTAATCTCAACAACTGGGTCTTCATCTCAATTCTCATAATTCCCAGTCTCTAACTCTGACTTTCCTACTGGTCTGTCTAATCTGGAAGATTTATCACCCTCTCTCAAGAGGATGCACTTCACCTGTCTCTCTTCATGAAATAATGAACACAAGTTGCGTGTTTCTAAATGAAACGGGGGCACACTTCTTGTGTTTTGTCTTTTTTGTTTTGTTGGGTTTTTTGGTTTTGCTTTTGTTTTTTTTGTTTGTTTGTTTTGTTTTGTTTGTCTTCTTCCTTTTTCTTTTTGCTGTAACTACAGACTTCTTTTCCTGCTGAGCTCAGATACTAAGAAAGCCATTACTCCTTTTCTACCTAATAGAAAATGTATTATCCCTTGGCTGCTCCAAGGGGAGAAGATAAGCACAGACAGGATAAAAAAATTACCAGTCAGAACTGGAGGGTGCTGACTCAGGTTTGTACCAATAGTGAAATAGCCCGTTTCTTGAAATGTAGTCATGTATAGACACCAGAATTAACCCTTCCCAGCATAAGCGTTTAAGAATAAAAGTTACAAACAGTTGCTGATGATTATTCTCCATGCAGTTTTTCCTGTTCATGTCATAAAAACTTTAATATAAAATCGATGATAAATAAGGCATGACCATTTAAAATGTTGAAGTCATTTACATGGAGAAAAGTAGCTTATGCCACAAAGCTACATAAAAAATATATGTGTAACCTTTCCCTGTGCTTTTAGTTCCTTCATTACTTCAATGACCGTTCTCGTGGCACAAATTTAATGGTTTCCTTTCCACAAGATTTTTTCATCCTGTTTTCATTTTCCCACTCATCCATTTCTGTACTTTATAAGTTAATTGATTTATTCATCGATTCATTCAACAATTCAACATCCCCTACATTTCGAGAATATGAATGTAAACTCTAGAAAATACAGATAGAAATAAGTCTTATGATTCCTATTCACATAGTTTCTCGGACTGATGTGCCTCGTAGCCAGCCTCCAACTGTTCCAGAGCTGATGTTTTTTTACCCAAAGAATGACATGCTCTTGATTAAAGTTGATCACTTCAGGTGGTCAGGGATCATCTGGCTAAAGTACTGCATTAAGCCATTTTGTATGTTGATAAGAATAAATGTAATACACACTATAATGTGGGGGTCGCTCACTCATCCTTTTTTTTTTTTTTTTTTTTTTGCTCCAACCACCTGTGCATTGAATTTACTAAAATGTATAGATACCCTACCCATGTACAAAAAATAAGAGAATAAGGGGAAGTGCATTGTACGGGTGAGAAATTTATGTTCCTGTTGTTGGTGATGATGATGTTTTCCATAGTCAAATGCAGCAGGGCTGGAGAGGCAGTACATTTAACATACAATCCCACTTAGTGAGAAAACAGCAAGAGGAGAATACTAGCAGGAGCTCGCTAACACAGCCTAACTGGAGGAGGAAGAGCAAGGCTTAGCACAGATGGAGAACAAACCACTTGGATCTGTTTTTATGCTGCAAATCAACAGCTTTGAGAAGCAGCTGTACTGGAAGCCTTGGGTATTTTTCAATGCCTAAACCAAGTAGAAAGCTGGTTTTTCTGTGGCTCCTCCTCTCCTAAGGCACCAAGCAGAGCTGGGAAGACCAGGAAGAGCCATGCCCTATCAGTGTTATAGAGGAAGGACAATAAAAAATGGTGCTGAAATTAGAACCTTGGCAGTAGCTCTTCAACTAATCAGTAAGCCAGATAGGAAAGTGTATTTCTAAAGTTTGGCAGCTCTGTCTCTCTACTCCTCAGGGCTGCGGGATCACTGAACTCAAAATGTCTGTTCTAATCAACCAGCGCTTCAGCCTGACATCTGTGTTGTAGGATATATTTCAGGTTAGCTTGAGGTTTTTATACTTTTTTTTTTTTTTTGGTTTTCCCACCTTGATGTTTAATTCAATTGAATCAATTTTAAACCAAACATGTTAAATATAGGCTTTTTATAGGTGTTTTGAAAAAGAACACAGTAGCATCAAAGAACAAGGTCTATTTTGTCTACCATCTTGGGCCCAGGAAAGTCGAGGCCCAGGTGGCCTTTACTCCAACGTGTTGTTAACGTATGACTCACGTAGAACTGATGGCTCTTTGTGGAAGCTGGCAAAAGTATGGGGCTCCTTTCTTTACTGTCCAGTTAAAATAAGAGGATCAAGATGAAGTGCAATGATTTTTCCAACCGAAAGGAATGGAATGTCGTGAGTCGCAAGTAGTGTTAAAAATTGTCAAATTTGTTGTATGCAACATTTAAGATCATTTGTTGTACTTTTTAGGTGATAGATTGTTATACTAAAATATTAAGTTCTCTGCGTATGTGAGCTTTAGTCCCAAAACTTATCATGCCGGATAGGATACATCAGAGAAAATCTATATTTTTTTAATCAAAATGAATATGGCTCAGAACCTATGTACCAACAGCCTGTTGGGAAAATCACCCACAGTCATTCGTCAGGCTTTTTGCACAAGAATCAAGGAGTCTTGAGTACTGCTTGGACACTGAATAAAATGTCTTTATTCTTTAGCTCATGATGGTTGTCTGTATTTTAATTTTCCAGCTTATAAGGACCCTTGAATTTTTTTTTTTTTTTTTTTTTTTTTTTTTTTTTTTAGTTCTAAGGCTTGTAAGTCAGACTTTGGCCTGGAAGTCTTTGCTAATAGTGGGAACCATGGAGTCCAAGCTCTGGGTTCCTTCCGGATGACACTCAGATATTTTCATCCTACTCTGTCTAAAGGGAGCAAGACACAGTGAAGTTTCCACATTGACTTCTCTCTGGAGTGGTGGGGAATCTCCCTTCCCTCTCTCACAAAATCCACCTGTTTCTCTTCTATATTAACAAGATACCCTCAGGAACGTCAAGCACCTGAAAAAAAAAAAAAAAGACAGTAGTTGTACTCCTGCTTCTCTTACTTAGCCTAGCAACACAAATCTCTCCAGGGGCAAGGAAACCAGCAGTCTCACTACGTACCTGCAAGGGGAAAGGGGAGTGTAAGGGAGAATAAAACGCAAGTTAACATCTCGATAAAGTATCCTGCCCCACTTGCACCTTTAAAAAAATCCCATTGGAGTTTATTTAAATTTTAGCTGGATGTTAGACTCGATTTGTTAGTATTTTGTTTCCACAATGAGAGATAACTTAATTGTTTATGACAGTGATGTATATGTTTCTTGAAAGATTCTAACAGCTCACCTATTAGATGTTGAGTCTGATGCTCTTATTACATGTGATTCATTGGTGAATTACGTTTATAATAATTACAACCTTCATAAGATCATTAAACAAATGCCTGTGTGTGCCAAAAATATATCAGGAGATTTACATTCGTTATCTCATTAACTCTTAACAATGCTGAAGCAGGTATCATTATTCCAATACTTAACATTAGGCTCAATTATTTCAAATTCACATGGAGAGTAAGTAGAGGGACCTTGAGTTCTGGGTAGCTTCTCAGTGGCATCAGTTTTGCTGGTGATCCAAATAAGACTGGTTTTCTTGGCAATGAAATAAGAAAAAAATGTAAATTAAGTGGCATGTTTTTCTGTCCTTCCTTGTTTATATTCATCAGATTAGTGACTTGTGAGTTGTTTGTTTGCCTTTTAAGTGACTAGTGGAGCACTGTTCCATCCTGTGGCCTTTATGGGGGCTCAGTCTTTTATCCAAGCTCTCCATTAGTCCCCGATCAGGTCTCTTTATCATATCTGCTTTCCTAGCTATATGGTGTGAGGGTGAGAAAAGACCAATGGAGGTGGAATCTGAGCTAAGCCACCAGACAAATGAACCTGTGTTTTCAAACAGAGCAGGCAATTCATTACCAGCTAAAGAAGTTGTGTCCTCATTGCTTTTTAAAGGGAAATGTACTAACCAAGGGGACCGCCACCTCAAAGATCTTCCCTAGAGTCAGATGGAGGCAGGGAGAGATAATGAAATGCAGAAGCAGAGGGAGCAGGGACAGCAGAAAAAGGAAGAGTTGGGTTCTGTGAAAGGGACAATGCCTTTAATTATTGCATTTCCTCTTCTATTTCTCACTCTTTTTTTTTTTTTTAGATTTTATTTATTTGAAGAGACAGAGAAAGAGAGAAAGCACAAGCAGGGGGGCAGCAGAGGGAGAGGGAGAAGTAGGCCCCCACTGAGCAGGGACCCAGACCCAGGCTCCCTCACAAGACCCTGTGCTCATCCCAAGACCCTGGGATCATGACCTGAGCCTAAGACAGTTGTTTAAACCACTGAGCCACCCAGACGCCCCTCTTCTATGTTTCTCAGTCTCTTCTTGTGGCTAAGCCAAGTTACTTTTTTTTTTTTTAAGAATGATATTGATTCCATAAATTTCAATAATTTATTTGTTTGGAAGAGGAATGTAAAAGAATCCCATCAAAACATTAGTTGGTCACTGCAAAAACATTAGTTGGTCACTGCAAAAACATTAGTTGGTCACTGCAAAAAAAAAAAAAAAACATTAGTTGGTCACTGCAAAAATTAATTTTCATATACTCATTTTAAATATGACAGATATTAGCTTTTTAAGAGAAAGACCTGCAGACAACTTTCCTGCTTCTCGTATTTTTCAACTGTAAGGTGATCCTGGTTGGATTTTACAGCCTTTATGACTCACGATTATTCAACAGAAAAATCTCTTATTTGGAAAGAGTGATTTCTCCAGCTAGTATTCCAAAAGAGGGGAGATGTAGATGGGAGACTTCTTATAATTCAGGGTCCCTTACCTGACTGTGATATGGCCACAGACCTTCATATAGTCTCGCTTAATTCAGAAACTGCCAGATTCAGTCTTCATCACCAGAATTGTTGGGAAAAGGTAATTCTAAGTAGTCTCTTTTCAACCCAGAAAACGGTCCCACCAAGATAGAAGAGAAAGAAAACAAATTTATTAATGAATAAGCATTATGCCAGCATGTGAAGGCATCACAGACAATCTACCAAAGAAATTCCAAAGACAGAAAGAAACCTCAACTTTTTATGAAACCAAGGAAATACAACCCACTTCATATATGTTCTCAAAATGAACAGTAACAGTCCTCAAGTAAGAGGACTTGACATATCATTTGTCATAGTTCATTCTAAGTTCATTTAGTGGTTGGGTGACTATTTGTATTAGCTGTTTGGCTTTATCCAAAAGAAAAAATAAGCTTCCCATATCCTTGTGACAGGAGGTAGTTTTACAACTTGGAGCTCAATGCCCACAGAAGCTGGACCCCTACTCTCCCACAGAAACACGGAGGTAAAGTGCTGTCTTCTTTGATGATTACATGTGAGAGATGACTTTGGATCCTTGAAATTTACATTCATTTCAAATAGAAAAAGAAGTTACAATGATACATTTTGTTTAAGTAAATGCTTTTAGAAAAAGGAAGTGTTTCTCACTTTGTCTTAAGCAGGAGGAATTAGCCTTCTTATTTTTATTTATTTAAAAAATGATTGAGATATAATTGACATACAGCATTGCATTAATTTCAGGTGTACTATACACACACACACACATATATATACATTTATCTGTAGTGAAATAATTGTGTATCAAGTTTAGTTAACATCCATTAACACACATAGTTATTTTTTTTCTTTTGATGAGAAATTTTAAGATCTAACTTCTTAATTTGTATTGCCCTTATACTTTCAATTGTGGATTTAAAAAAATCTTCGTGTTTTATAAAAATAAATGCTTTATGTTTTAGGGTTGTTTTACATTTTTTTAAAGATTTTATTTATTTATTTGAGAGATAGCATATAAGCAAGAGAGCATAAACAGGGGAGCAGCAGAAGTATAGGGAGAAACAGACTCCCCACTGAGCGGGGAGCCAGACAGGGGGCTTGATCTCAGGACCCTGAGATCACGACCTGAGCTGAAGGCAAATGCTTAACCAACTGAGCCACCCAGACACCCCTTGTTTTACATTTTTCTAAAATATTTTCTATCCTTTTGTAGATCATTGTAATTTCTTTAATGTCTTTTGATTAATTACTAAAAGTTAATCCTATTGATGTTTCAATGTTTAATGCATACTGTTGAACAAATCATTACTTATTACAAAATCAGAAAAAAAATCTTATGTTTCCTTCCTGAGAGAGAGCGAGAGAGAGCGCGCACAGGAGTGGGGATTGGGGTAGGGGTGGAGGGAAAGGGAGAGAGAAAATCTTAAGCCAGCTCCATGTCCAGCTCAGAGCCCCAGGGAGGGCTTGATCTCACCACCCAGAGATCATGACCTGAGCCTAAATCAAAAGAGTTGGTCACTTAACCAATTGAGCTGCCCAGGGTGCCTGTCCCCTTATATTTTCTTAAGAGAAAAATCAAACGTTTTACTGTTGTGAAAGCTTTTATGTAGGCTCTTAATATATTTAGAATTGATTTTAGCAAATGTCAAAATCTCTTTTATTTTTTTTAGTATGACTGGCTAATTTAGCTAGCCGAGCTTACTAAAAGGTTTCTCCTTTCCTTTACTATGTGCCATTCTACCTCAGAGTCATATCAAGATTTGATATAACAGTGGGTCTGACTTTGAGGTATTTATTCCATTTCAAATTATTTGCCACTGTAGGAATACTAAATTATTTTTATTATTACATCTTTATATCTGTTACAACATATACCATTTCCTTACAATTACTTATAACCATGGATAGAGTATACTAGTTAATCATAGCCCTTTGTTCTGTAATGTGTATATATATATATATATTTTTAATTTTTTATTATGTTAGTCACCATTAGGTACATCATTAGTTTTTGATGTAGTGTTCCACGATTCATTGTTTGAGTATAACACCCAGTGCTCCATGCAATATGTGCCCTCCTTAATACCCATCACCGGCCTAGCCCATCACCCCAACCCACTCCCCTCTGAAACCCTCAGTTTGTATCCCAGAGTCCATAGTCTGTCATGGTTCATTCCCCCTTCTGTTTACCCCCTCTTCATTCTTCCCTTCCTTCTTCTTGCGATCTCCCTGCTATTTCTTATGTTCCACAAATGAGTGAAACCATATGATAATTGTCTTTTTCTTTTTTCTTTTTTTTTTTTTTTGATAATTGTCTTTTTCTACTTGACTTTTTTCACTTAGCATGATCTCCTCCAGTCCCATCCATGTTGCTGCAAATGGTGGGTAATCGTTTTTCTGATGACTGAGTAATATTCCATTGTCTATATGGACCGCATCTTCTTAATCCATTCATCTGTTGAAGGGCATCTCATCTCCTTCCACAATTTAGCTATTGTGGACAATGCTGCTATGAACATTGGGGTGCATATGGCCCTTCTCTTCACTACATCTGTATCTTTGGGGTAAATACCCAGTAGTGCAATTGCTGGGTCATGGGGTAGCTCTATTTTTAACTTTTTGAGGGTCCTCCACACTGTTTTCCAAAGTGGCTGTACCAACTTGCATTCCCACCAACAGTTTAAGAGGGTTCCCCTTTCTCCACATCCTCTCCAACATTTGTTGTTTCTTGCCTTGTCAATTTTTGCAATTCTAACTGGTGTAAGGTGGTATCTCAGTGTGGTTTTGATTTGAATTTCCCTGATGTCTAATGATTTTGACCATTTTTTTCTGTAATGTATATTTTAGAGTTAACATGTGAAATTGTATGAAAAATTCAGATGGGATTTAAATAGAATTTTTTTAAATGCGTAATGCAGTTTAAATAAGTTAAGATTTTTATGTCTTATATTCTTATTAATAAAAACAGGATAGGGGCACCTGGGCGGCTAAAGTTGGTTAAGCATCTGCCATTAACTCAGGTCATGATCCTGGGGTCCTGGGATGGAGCTCCACATGGGGCACCCTGCTGAGTAGGGAGTCTGCTTCTCCCTCTCCCTCTGCCCCTCCCCTTGCTCTCGCAAGTGCTCTCTCTTTCTCAAATAAATAAATAAAATCTTCAAAAAAACAAAAAACAAAAAAGCAGGATATCTCCATTTGTGTAAAACATTTTAATGCCTTTCAGTAAAATTGTATAATTTTATGTAGAGTTCTTACTCTTTTGCATAATTCTATATACTGTATAGATATTTCTTGCATAGTAAAATGTAACTCTTAAAATTCTGTAGTCCAATTTTTTGTGGCTAACAACTGCAATTGTGTAGAAATTTCATTGACTCCATATATTGAGATATTTGTTAAGTTCACTGATTAATTTTAGTTTTGATAATAAAGTTTTTGGATTATGTACATACGTATTATGATTTATAAATAATGACACTTTTATTTCCATCTCTCCTGTCTTTCTCCTGTCTTTATACTTTTAATCTTTTTTTTTTTCCTCTGTTATATAGGCTAGGACCTTCAGTACAATGCTAAATAAAGTTAGTGATAAAGGTCATCTTATTGTTTTCCTGATTATAAATGGAATGCTTTCAGATTCTCCTAAATTAATGAAATTAAAGGTATAATGTATGAGATGAGTCCCCTTCGTTCCTGATTAACCAAGCACATTTTTTTTTTTTGGGGTCATCATGTTATGATTTTTTTTTTTTAAATCATAGATTAAAACTATTTTTGTACTTTTCAAAGAACAAACCTTTGGCTTCATTGATTTTCTTGTTTCTTATTTCATTTATTTCTGCTTTGTATTTACTAAAGGCCTCCTTCAACTTACTTCTGGTTTAATCTTCAGTTACTTACATCACTTTTTTTTGCAGTAGAAACTTTGCCTGCCATATGAAGAATATTTATATTTTTCCCTTTAAAATAGCATTCACATTGGTTCAGGTCATGATTCCAGGGTCCTGGTATTGAGTCCCACGTTGGCTCCCCCACTCAGCAGGGAGCCTGATTCTCCCTCCCCCTCTGCCTGCCTCTCCTCCTGCTCCTGCTCTCTCCCTCTCTCTGTCAAATAAATGAATAAAATCTTTACAAAAAAATAACATTCATTGCTATGAATGTCCTGCAAAACCTCACCTCCATGATGTAAGATAATTTCAATGAGTAGTATTTTAGATATCTTTGACTTTAAATATTTTAAAATGCAAATTATAATTCATATATCAAATATGATTTATTTCATGATCAATTACATTATTCAGTAAATTATTTTAATTTACATATATTTTGGAGTATAGACTTATCACTTGGAAGTTAACTTCCAGTTAACTTGCCTTGTAGTTAGAGAACATAGCATATGCAAAAAATTGTTGATAAAATTTGCTGAGACTTGCATTATAACAAATACATGTATATGTTCCATATGTGTTTGCAAATATGGAGCAATTATAATTGTTGAAAGCAGAATTCTTTACATGTTGACAGTATCATACTTGTTAATTGTGTTGTTCAATACTGTTTTGCTAATTATCTGCTTTATCAATTAATGGGAAGTGTATTTAAATATCCCATTATAATGTATTCTCTGATTATCTGTGTACTTCTACTTATGTTTACTTTTTATATATTCAAGCTAGGTTTTGAGTACAGCATATTTAAAATGCCATGCATCATTTTATAATAATCTTTATCTGTAAAAAATGTTTTGATCTAAAATTATTTACTGATTAGATATATTAGTTTTGCTTTAAAGTATACCTTGTTTGTTTTAGCATATGTGTAGAGGGGTGGGGAGACAGTGCTGCAAACCTGTCTCCCAAGTGAGACAAGAGATGCCCTTGAGAAAGTGTTACAGTGGAAAGCTAACTCCAAATTCTTAATGGCTCAATAGGCCACAAGCTAAAACTTTCTAGAAACTTAACAAATGTTCTTGATCCACAGTTTTAACAAAATCCCACAAGAAGATGCTCATGTTTTTCTTGGCCTGTTTTTGCCTAAAGAGTTTTCTTGGGGTTGCATTAGTACAGTCTTGTACTTATCTTTTTTAAAACTGAAACATTTCCTAAGAAGACTTTGTTCTTGACCTTGGTAACTAGATTCAGTCTAGACCATTACTGGCATGCAAAGATAAATTTATTGAATTTGTTGAAAATACATATTATTTTCTTTTAAAATATGGGGCTGTTATGGGTTCTCTTCACTATTATGAGGAAGGTATTATTTACATCAGTTCATGGAATAGAGCAATGAGACATACTGACATTTGCCAAATCTTTTTATAAATTCTTTTAAGGTTAAGGGGTTTTATTTACTTTTTTAGAATTTTCCTTCAATTAACCACAATATGTTTTCCCTGTCCGGGCAGTTTAAATTCACACAACATTTTGGGAAACAATTTTTCTGTGTGGCTTTAAAAATAAATCATACATATGGGTATTGATTCCTGAGTCTAGAGTTTTATGGACCAACGATTTTTAAAGTTTTAATTAAATGAAACTACTTCTCAGTATTCAAAAGACTGGTTTATGCTCTGTGCCATGTAATTTATTAGGAGCTTCTACGATTGCCTTTCACATATTTATTTAAGACACAACAGTCATTCATTTGTTTTCAATAGAATATATTTCTAGAGTGTAGTGGTATCAACTTTTTTTTCCTGTTTGAGCAATACTAATATTTAAATCTCACTTAAATTACAACTGTAAGGTGTGTAAATGCCATTTGATATTTTAATTTACAAAACAGAACAAAATATATTTTCTTATAAGAATTGTCTCTTTAATTTCAGTATCAAAAGCTGTTCATATGATATTGTGGATATCTTTAGGGGAATAAAAGTGTGAATTTTTTGTGTTATTTGACTAAAACCTTATACTTTACAAGAGGATCTGCATGGAAAACCATTCTGTAGTGTGTGTGCTATTTACAACGCAAAGAAGAGATTGAAAAGATTGAGGAGTAGTAATAGATATATGAGCCTATGCATTTCTTTTCAGAGAGATTGTTGATTTCTGTCTGTTATTCCTGTCTCAGATTTTGCCCAAGGAGATAGATATGAAAGTACTGGGCTTGGATGATCACTTGAAAGAATTTTAATAATTATAGCTGCAAAGTATAGGTTATGTTGAGGTGATGTCAAAAGTGAAAAACACAGATTTTTCAAGACTGTTTGTCTTTACTGTTGTTCAAAGAAGTACTTATTTTATGTTGGGATTGTCTGTAGTTGAGCATAATAGGTCTATTTTTTAATAACATAAAAGTAATTTGCTCTTTGTAGCTAAACCTTCTTGAAACTGGATTTTTGGAAACGTACTTTGACTCCTATTTTACTGTTTCTGAAAATAGCTTTCCTTTTTGCTTATGTATATAGATATAAAATGCTAGCACATACAGCTTAATTGTGGGTCTTTGGAATGTTTTCTCAGCCACTCATTGTTCAGTGGATACATGTGCATAAAGCTAAAAGTGTATGGTTTTATGCTTTGAAAATTGTAAATTTTCAGCTCTTAGTGTTGCCATTGACTTATCAAAAGCTCAGCAAGATTACTCCAGGTAAAATCTCTGTTTTGCAATGGCCGTAGTTCTTGTTAGTGCTTCTATTACAAATGTCTGTTTTAGAGGATATCACCTCTGACAGTTTAAGTGACATCAGGTCAAGCACTACAATAACAATTGTCACTCCTCATATAAAATGTTTTCAGAGATTGTGCAGAGACTATTCCTAACATGGTGGATAATCAAATTCTAAGTTTCTTGTTACTAATGTTCTCACAATGGTTCTTTTTCCTCTTTTTCCTTTTAAGCATTAAACACTTAAGAGGAAATATTACTTTGTGTTAAAAGAGCAAAATTGGCCTTGAAATTTTGGTAGGAATAATCCACCAGTTGTATTGCCACCTAAAGATTTATATTGAGCTATAATTGTGTGATTTATTATTTTTTTTTGTTTTCTGAAAATACATTGAGGGAAAACAAAGATTTATCTGTCAAATGAAACTGACAAATGAGAAAAGGATTAATAATTGCTGTGAGGCAAAGTCACTTACAGGATAAGAGAAAATAGATTTTTTAAAAAATTTTAATTTAACATACACGAGGCTATCTAAATAAAACGAATAAAATTTTTTTGAAATTTATTGAGTGACATATTTACATTAATCACTTTTGGGGCTTGGGAAAACCAACTGGAAAATTTTCCATCCCTTAAATTTATTAAGTAGAGTTGCATAGTCTACCAAATATTTGGAATAGACATTTGAATCACATGTACTTCTGTCACTGCTTGTGACACTTTGTTATAAATTTCTCCTTTTATTAACTTTGCTAATTGAATATGCTAATTTAGTCATTTGTTTACATTCATAGTTTTTTAAGACTTAAAATGTTTAATATGATTTTTCCATTATTTATAGAAATACAATGCCCTAGGCTGAAGAATGGAATTATCCTTTTAAAGATGATGATATTCCGAACAGTCTATTGAAATAATATTAACAGAGATGCTTTTAGGAATATGAAAAAGATATTAAAACATAAATTACTTTATTGTCACTTTCAGATAATTTATACTGCTTTATATAACTATGAATATATACATATGCACTAAATGTGTACATCCCATACATATATTTATCTTTAGCTAAGCAGATAAGTGTGATATGATACAGATATGGGTAGTGGTGGAGATGCATGCTTGTCACTGACCTCGGCTATTGCTCTGACTCCTAAATCATTTATTACAACTGCATTTTGATGAAGCTACAAAACAAATACATCTCTGTTCATTACAGCTTGATTTACATGTACGTCTATACTTCCAATACATCTGTGAGAACTTTTGTGTTTTCAAAAGTTAAGAGTAATGCTCATTTTTAAAATTAGAATTTAAATAATAATAAATGTCTTGAACTTTAAAAATTCCCCTCTATTGATTGAAAAAGAGGGGCAGGAAGTCAAACTTCCCTACTTGTATTTTTCAAAGTTTATTTTTTTAAAAATAAATAAAAGCTTGCTCCTCAGGGCAGTCACTCATTAACTTAATAAATTTTATTCATGCTTGCTATTTATCCTGTACAGTGATAGGTGATGGGCATCCAGCGCGGAAAAGAAACTTGTCCAGATTTCAGCTGTGTGAATCTCTGAGTCTTGTAGTCCCAGCCCTAGATTATTGCTGCAGTCTCACTAATTTTCTTACTCCTGTATTTGGGCTTGACCTCATGTTACCCTCGCCCAACTACCAGCACAATTTCGATTTCAACTTTGCAAAGAACTAAAAGCTTACAATTTCTTTCTTTAATACGCATTTAGTTCTTTCTCATGTTGATGTAATATATACTCTCTATATATTTATAATATGAATCAAGTAATTGGCATGATGACTACATTTAAAAGGCTGAATCGTTTTAGAAACTCCCCTAGATACCTGGAATTATATGTGCCATTCTCAATGTTACTGTATCTTCCTCACCTTAACAGAAGTGGCTTCACAACCCTGCCTTCCAGGGCACCAGATAATTTCAAATCAATTTAACCTTGAACATCAAAATTGAGCCCACTGAAAGACTGCCTCTTTGTTTCAAAGGTGGAAGTAGTTCAAAAGACATCCCATGCACAAAGTGACAACTTGATTGAGCCATACCTAACCAACCTTCAAACAGTTGTGATTTTCCATCTTTACTGCCTTGGCTGAGTTCTTTCTCTGATCTCCGCAGTAAAAAGCATCTAGTATAGTTACCTGTACTGAGCCTGGTGCTTTGTTTTTATTCCTGTTAACAGCTATAAGGCCTTGAGGGGGCCAGATTTTACTCCTTAAGAAATCAATGCCTGAAAATTCCACCAGGAAAGAAATATATTTAAATTTATAGATTACTTATAATGTACTTGTGTGACTCCACTAAGTTAAATGGGTGGTTAAAAAAAAAAAAAAGTAAATAAATGAGAAAAGCATTGATAATTGCTGTGAGGCAAAGTCACCCGGTCACAGGCTAAGAGAAAATAATGAGTTTATTTTTATATCACACTTGTGGCTATCTAAAGAGAAATAATAAAATGTTTTTGGTGTTTACTGAGAGTCAAGTCAATAGAATAGAATTTGTTATCCAGAAAGATCCATTAAACCTTGCTTTAAATCTAAAACTGATGGTAGACTTTATTTTACATGTTTTCTAAAGTATCTATAATATATATTTTGAACTGGTCTTTGGCTTGTTTATCCACTGTTGCATAAAAAACCAACTCAAATACTTACCAGTTTAAAAAAAAAAAGGTTATTATTATGTCTGAAGATTTTTAGGTTTGGAATTTGGGCTTGACTAGGCTGAGCCGTTCCTCCGGCACATGACCTGAGACTGGATATCCAAGATGGGCTCACTTGCATGTCTGGCCTTTGGTGGTCGCTGCTGAGTTGCTGTTTGCTCTCTCAGCCTTCTGTCATTGCCGTGAGGACATTCATAGACCAGGCTGCTGGTCTCAAGACAAAGATGAGAGATAGGCATGATCATGTATGTAGAAACATTCAAGGATGGGGCACTTGGGTGGCTCAGTCGGTTAAACGTCTGCCTTCGGCTCAGGTCATGATCCCAGGGTTCTGGGATGGAGCCCTGCAACAGGTTCTCTGCTCAGAGGGAAGCCTGCTTCTCCCTCTACTGCATATGTATATAGTTTAGATTTTTAAAAATGTGAATGATTTGTGAGTATTTCTATGATAATACTAAAATTTTTGAGAGCTAGTTGGTTTTTACAGGTGTTGAGACTTCTAATTAGAATTCATAATAATTTCTCTAGCAAGTGCATAGTCTATATATAAGATCTTGTCCTTACAGGTTTGACGTTTTCTTTTTCAGATGTGCCTGGATTATTAAAAATCAGCATTTGGGGGGCTATTGGCTTGCAGTGATCACTAAAAAGCAATGCTTCATCTAAACTGCCCAGGTTGATTATTATAACAGTATTCCGCTGTGCTTTTCATATTTTTCATGAGGAAAATAACAGACTTTTCATAATTCAGATCAGGCACAGATGTTCATTACCTTTTCTGAGAACACAGTTACAAAGGCACTTATCTCTAATAATGGAAAAATGAAAAGGATTCAAAGAATTACACAGACAGATTGGTTAAAATGCAAGAATATTTTTGTCGCATTTTACAGTGTGCCTGGTTAAATTGTGTCACATAATTCCTCAGGATGAGCATTGTTAAGTGAGAGCAAAAAAAACATACTTTATTCATAGAAGACTCTTAGAAAAGCATTATTTCTATGAAGAACATAATTTTAAGGAGCTTGATTTTGTCTTGTGAATATAAAAATAAGAGACAAACCATAAAGGTATCTTTATGCCATTTAAAAAAACCAAATTTCATTATGTTGTGAATTTGGCAGTGTCTTCAAGTAATTATCTAGAGATATATATATTTGAAAAATCCTTAAATAGCAGTTATAATTACCCTAGCAAAAGGAGATATCATTCTGTCTGGATTTTGTAAGTTGAGACTGTTCTCTTGTAATTATATAACTAGACACTGTAAAATTGTAAGCTAGCTTGATCGTTAGAGCTAGAATTCTGGTCGCAAAGCTGAATCAGACAATATTCTCTACCTCTCGCTCTTCCTTTATGGTAGTCTTCAGTTTTCTTCCATTGATGAGGTGTGGCCTGTCCGTTGCCTGGAAATAAATTTTGACCATTACATGATAGCGGGGGGTGGGGAATCAGAAACAACCACAGCCCCTTGGGTTGTTTCCTTCAGGGATTAATATTAATTATCAAGCAATATTGGAGACAGTTATTACATATGCTTTCTTGAAGAAAAGAGACTATTGATTTTTTTTAAAACTTTATGATGACTGAAGGAAAACAAGAGCTGCTGGTGCAAAACTGAGTGAGGAACGTATAGGAACACATTAATAACTGCTTAATACTTGCTTTACTGCAAACATTAGTTGGGGCATTCCAAACTGGCTAACCTGGACTTGGGAAAGAGCACATTTAAAGAGGCTCTGGTCAACCTTTATATTGGCAACTTGACCTTGATATTAATTGGGATGATAATCTCCAGGATTAATCTCTCAATGATTCTTATCTGTAAAAAGCAGATGATGGTTTTAGGGAGAAAAACACCAGTCTTGGTATCTTTTTAGATTTATTCTTAAAATTAACACATATTCTGGAATATGGTAGACAATATCTATTTGAATGAATGAATGCAAATTAATTATGACACTGTTTAAAACACTTCATATGAAACCATTGGCTTTTAGCATAAAGGTCAATAGGCTGTAAAAGCCAGCATACATGGTATGACTGAAAGAAAGAAGGCTAATGCCTCGCTAAATACTAAAATCTGTCATATATATGCCTTTTCCATTCCAGGTTGACTGCCTTTTCAGTTTTTTTTTTTTTTTCCAATTATTTAAACATTTGGTGCTCCCTCTGGACTGATATTTCTTCTATATAAATTAATATTTACCAATTGTACAAAACTCTAATTTTCAAAAATTCTGATACCATTTTTATCTCACTATGGCATTCCCAGTTGCCACAAGAATATCCAGAAAACAGTAGTTACCAAATAAATGTTATTTCAACAAGTATATAGATAAATAGTAGTTACGCCTTTAATGAAAGCCTAACCTCTTTCTACTTTATTCTATGTGGATAAAAGTGTATCCTCATCTACATAAACTGAAAGATATAACATTAGTACAGCACCGACTAGTAGTCAAGAACTAAGAACACAAATAAATTATCCTTCCTCTTCAAGTTACCTTGTAATTTGTTATCTTTTATCTTCTGTAATAACTCAAAACAAGTCAGTGCCAATTTTTACAGGAGAGATGATATATAATAGTGCACTGCTTTATTTCGAGAGGGATTTGAAATATTCTGATTGTCTGAGAGATGCCTATGTATGCACTTTACACCACCACCACATACTCACACAGGGTATGCTGTTTATTGTGTACCAGCGTGCACGTGTAATAAATCCAGAGCATAACCTTGGCTTTATAATTTACTAGTGATGTGGCTTTTGAGGAGATTTGAATTTTTTGTTTGTATGTTTCTTTATTTCCCCCCAAATATGTGGTAGTTTCCAGGGAAAATAACTGAGAGAGATGTGAAGAATTTAGCCTAGAGCCCGATATGTAGTATGAACTCAGCTCGGTAATTAGTTATTTTTATTGTGAGGATCAACAATTTTTCCAATAATAAATAAATTATATTATCAATAAGAAATACTAAAGAATAATTATTCATGAGTTACTTGAGGGTCTGAAAATATAGTTGCTCAAATTGGGTTTTATTTAAAAATAATCTGGAGCTAAATTTTATTTTAAAATATGCTGTGTATTGGGATATCGTAAGAGCTTATGCCAGTCCTTGCTATCCACATATCTAGTTCTTTTGTATGCTCTAAATTCTAGAGAACAATGGCTTTGCTTTTAGAACCTGTGTTGTTTAGATGCAAAGATTAATGGTAATTCTAGTTTAGATACTACATTGTAAAAAGTTCAAAGAATAAGGACCTATTTTTCTTCTAAACTGCATTGTAAATATGAGAGTTTTAAAACATTGTTTTGCCATTAATCAGAGCTCTCGGAGAGGAGCTGTTAGTCAGGGGTCGGTAAGAGTAGTCTCAGAATCTATGAGGACTCAGAGTACTCCGAGAAGCTGTTATACCCAGTTATAGTTTATTACAGCAAAAGGATACAGATTTAAATCAGCAAAGGTAAAAAGTGTATCGAGCAACATTCAGGAGAAACCAGGCACAAGCCCCCAGCTGTCCCAGTGGTATTGCATGAATGCACTTATTTCTCCCAGCAACTATAGGAGACAGTATGTGCAAATTGTAGCCAACCAAAGAAGCTCTCCCAAGTCTTGGTATCCAGAGCTTTGCTGGGGTTCATACACGTAAGCATGTAGCACTTTTATAAGGGACCTCAGCCACTCAGACTCCAGCTTCTTGGAGTGAAAATATGCACCATAAATTAGATTGGTAGCATAAACTGATCGAAGTGATAACACGGCGGGAGGCTTCCGGCATGCAAAAACAGTTTCCCCCTAAATCATACTGATAACATAAATGATTTGAACAAATGCGAGTGCATGCTGCAAAGCCTCAGGGACACAAAAACACTCTTATCAAGTACACTGCAAGGGTGGAGAGCTCTTATCTCAGGAGCCAGGAAAGGGCCCATCCTGAGGACAAGTTTGTTTTGGGAATGCAAAGGTTTGAGTAAACCCTGGGGGGTTAATTCTTTCCTGCACAGTCCAAAGTCTGGCCCTTGACTGAGTTCTACTGTAGCAAAAGATTGTATTTTCTTGGTTATCTACATTTAGCATAGCGTTGATACAATAGATCTAGCACTATAACAGCATGACCATATCTACTGGTAAGAGGAGCTAGGGGAGTGTAAAGATAGACTTAAAGCAAGAATCAATTCTGTAGAGCCATTACATATATTGTCATATTTTTGCACTATTTAACATAGAAATTAGCTGATGGCTAGCTAAAATGAGTTCTTCCTCAGGCCAGTAATTTTCCATCACAATCACATCTTTAAAAGGTTTTAATTTAATCTTCAATGTTTTGAAAACCAGTAGCAGTATTATCATAGGACTTATTTATGTATTTTCATAACAATGCCAGTGTCACATCATATCACAATCTGATTATGGTGTGATTCAGTTTCATTGCAGAAATGAGGAAGAATTATAGAGATATTTGTTATGTGTACCCAAGATAATCAATCCTTGCCCATATACTACTTTTTATTAATGGACAACATCACAATTGACCACAATTCAGTTGTTTCTTGGTTCCAAGTCAGTTTGGAACAAAGCCAGACACTTTGCCTTGGTCCAAAGGCTTATACTGAAGCTATTTTTGGTTTTGTGTTTTATGCATGCAGGCATCCTTCCCTCCTAGGGATGTTGTGCGGAATCGTTCCTATTCTGTACATAGTCTCTATTATAGGTACTTTGGGGATTGTTTAAATCTTAACAGTATTAATCATCTGACCCATGAGCCTGTTCATGCCGAGTTCCAAATACATCACTCCATCTTGTGATAGATTGCTATTGGACCTGTCTAATCTAACAGCTTGATTGGCGTGACACTACCCAAATTCGTCGATGCAGTGTCTGCTAGCATGACAGGAGCTACATTACAAATCATATCGAATAGTGTGCTGTAAATGGTGTCACCTCCTTCCAGAACAATGTGGACCTACATTATAATTAAGGGTTAAAATTCTGACATGAAAACATAGTTTTCTGTTCTTGTGTAATAGTTAGGTATGTGTATAATAATAGGATTTATTTTTTCTAAATAGAAAATTTGTTTAAAAATGGAATAAAATACTGTAACCTATCTACAACTTATAAATTTATTCCTGAAATTATTCTTGTCTTTAGATTGAAGCAGGCTTTTATCGTTGCTTTAGGTCATCTTTGATCACAAACACCTGCCTCCATTAATATTTCAAGCTTACTTTGGATTTTTATTATACTTTAGAAGGTGGGGAATAGCCATAGAATTAGGTATACATCAGATTACTCTCAGGCCCATGGTGTATTACTCTCTTCTTGTGAAAAATATTACTTTTAAATTAAATAATATAGGATGTTCTAATGAACATTAGGGCAAGAATAAAGTTTTAGGTAAACTTCAGGATTGAATAAACAAAGAGAAGTTTAAATAAAATGTTATTTTTGTAAATTTTATAAAAAATTCATTTTTTTATCTTTTGTTTCATAACTATACTGGACATATAATATGAGTTTAATTTGTTATTTTTAAGGTTCTTTCTGTGAGCAAAAAGGTCAGAAGGTGACTTTAAATGTAGAGTCTGTAGAATTCTTTTAGATTAAAAAATAAATTTTAAAAAGACTATCACAGCTATTTTTTCTTATGCCATGGGAAAAAATAGAAGAGTTGATCAATCATATTAAATTATAACTTAACAGTTTCAGACCTTTTGGAATTGATATTCTTGGTGGTACCCTGATTTTAATTATGTTTACTATCTCAATCTCTCTAATTCAGTCTTCTTTGGATTTAGTATATCTTCATTGGAGTTTAGATATACCTTAACACTTTCAAATTAATCAATTCAAGTAATTTAATATTTAAAACATTCTTCAAGAAGCTAAGACTATATTTTCACAGAGCTTTCATGACAATATGGCCATTAATTCAGATATAAAGAAACGTTCATGCCACATCTGCTCTGTGCTACAGTTTACTTTAGAGTAGACTGCAGTGGACATTGTCAAAAAAAGAAATTCATTTTAAATTGACACCTTATAGATGTGTGTGTGTTTACTAAATTCAGTTAACATAAGTTTGTGTTTATGAAGAAATAACATTCAACTACTAACACTCAGTGAAATTGCCAGTAGTATCAACTGAGAAGTTGCAACACGTCCACAGAAAACTGTTAGTGGAAATACTTTATATAATTGCATTGAATTATATGAGATAATGGAGTTGAGATAAGACTGAAAGTCCTAATTTAATTCAATCATTTCATTAAGTGAACAATTTCTTTTGAAGTTAGAATACAAAAATGTAAATACCTAGAGAAATTAAATAATCTATTACTGTTCAACAGCTTTTGTATATGTTTCCTGAAAAAAATGGGTTAGCTATGAGCTATTATTTTATAAGCATAATAAATTAGACATATAAATTTCAAAAACTAATTACAAAAGTGCACTCAACAGTATTAGTGCCATAAAATCATTTAATATTGAAATAAAAAGGCTTAATTTTGAATAAGAATGGAAAAGTAAACAACTAAAATATCTTGAAATGCCATAAAATTAGGGAGTTAAACACTTATTAAAATTATTGATAAAAAAAGAAAAAATTCCGTCAATTTATCGAAGCACGTGAAGAATTCTTGGAAGGTGGAAAACTAATGAAGCCAAATAATGGAAAAAGAAACGCATATTTAAAAAAAAAAAAAAAAAAGACCAGAGTGGTAATGAACATCTAGCATGGAGTCAGCAAATGCAAAGAAAATGAAAGTGCCTGTTAAATGTAAAGGAGGAAGGGACTATGTATCTCTTGCATTTGCCCAAGTTAAACCTTGAATTGTCTGAAATGAGAATGTAGAAACTGGTGACTTTCTTTTTTTTTTTTTTTTAAAGATTTTATTTATTTATTTGACAGAGATAGAGACAGCCAGCAAGAGAGGGAACACAAGCAGGGGGAGTGGGAGAGGAAGAAGCAGGCTCATAGCAGAGGAGCCTGATGTGGGGCTCGATCCCATAACGCCGGGATCACGCCCTGAGCTGAAGGCAGACGCTTAACCGCTGTGCCACCCAGGCGCCCCGAAACTGGTGACTTTCACCATAGGTGTTAGGATTAGAGAAGCAAGTCAATGTCTTAATAGATTATGGTCCTCAGAAGAACAAGGGAGATAAGTGGGCTCCCCCACATGTCACCAGGAAACAGGTCTCGTTTTGTCTTAACAAAATTTCAATAAAGGAACAAGCATAATTAGAGGCCATATTAAATTACACAAAAAATCATTATGCATCTTCAATGATACAAGAGATTGACATTTATATTTGAAGAAATGACTTAGAATGCATCACAGACAGGTAATTAATGTGATGGAAAATTTTGAGACACTGAGAGGTACAGAAATCTAATTCATGGATGTAGGCAGTGATCACTGATGGCTCCTGACAGAAAACGAACTAAGAAGACATTGTGTGTCCCCGATGGAAGTGCACACCACTACCTCTCAATTATCCTTGAAAAAAAACACCTAACTGCAATCTGATCAAGCCTTTTCATCTAACTGCTTATTTATGGGAAAAAAGAAACAGTTTAGCCACACCATGGAATGCAGTCCACAAAATCCAGACTGAACGTTATTCTACGGGACAAATGACTGAGTGACTCAGTTTCTTCCACAGATGAATTGCAGAGGAGAGGAGCAAAGACAGAAAGGTATTCTATAGATTACAAAGAAACATATGTATGGACCATACACGGATGCTGGCTTGAACCATAAAAACCACTTATGGGATGGGAAAATCTGAACACTAGCTTTTTTAAGTAAGATCATTTTTTTTTAAAGTGTGATAATATGTTGTGGTTTTTAAAACACATCCTAATAGAGATTAAGTGATGATGTATAAGATGTAATTCAAAATAACTGGGGGGCAAGGGAAGCTGGGTGGCTCAGCCATTAAGCATCTGTGTTGGGCTCAGGTCATGATCCCAGGGTCAAGCCCCACGTCAGGCTCTCTGCTCGGCAGGAAGCCTCCTTCTCCCTTTCACACTCCCCTTGCTTGTGTTCCCTCTCTCACTGTCTCTCTCTGTCAAATAAATAAATAAAATCTTAAAAAAAAAAACAAAAACAAAAAACTGGGGGGCAGGCATGGGTGGATGAGCAATGGGTGCTGATAGAGATGAAATAAAACTGTCTACAAGTAGTTACTGATTGAAGACCTGTGGTGGTACTTGGGGTGCGACCCTGAGGAAGCATAGCACCCAGGGGGACCGCTATGTTATTCTCTATATTAGCATGTACATTTGAAATTTCCTACAATAAAAAGTTAAAATTGGGGAAAAGTCATTATGCATCTTCAAATTGAATAGTCCTCCAATAATCACCAAATATTTGAGGATAATATGAACATACAAGGAAAGGCATTAGACTTAATTATACTTAACCCCCTCCTACCCCAAAAAATGATTCATAGAGGAAAAATTAAAAACCACAGTATAAATATAATTTCAGATAAAGAAACTGGTATCATTAAGAGAAATTATAATAAAGAAGATTGTATACATTTAAAAGTTTATCATGTTTTAGGTGAGTGAAGGAGGATTAGACAAAACTTTGATTTTGGAAATCAAAACCTCAGTGCTTGAGTTAACAAAACATTTTATATTGTTGAGGGGAAAAATAAAGATTCAAGAATTAAGAAAACGCAACACAGTTAAGGAGAAGAAAAGCAACTTTAAAATAGAATTTAAGAAATATGAAATGAGTGATTCAACATATATTTACTCAAAGCCTCGGGGAAAATAATTGAAGAATAGCATATATGTGAGTTGAATATTTTCTGTAATTGATAAAAATCGTGATGCCACAGATTGATAAAGCACAATGTATACTAAGGTGTATAATTAGTTAAAAGACATATTCTAAATTAACTAAAATGAAAATATAGAACAACAAAAATTAAGATATTTTTATATAAGTCAGAGTAAAGATACATTGTTTACATAAGAATGACAAAAAATGGCAGCCCACTTTGAAGTACAACAGAGTCTGCCAGGTAACAATGGGAAACTATCTTTAACATGCTAAGAGACTATAATTATAAACAATAAACATGAAATAAATTTATTTCCTATATAAGGGCATTTATAAAATAAATATTCAGACCTTAAAAATTTTTAAAGGATTCATGAAGAAGGGAAACAATTTCAGAACGTGGTTTTGAGCAAAGATAGAGATAAATGTTACTTAATCTAATATTTTACAAATAAATAGTAACGATAGCTGCAACCACAGTTTGTGGAATTAAGTCAAAGGGCACAAATAATATGAGCGATAATGGTATATATATTAGAGCAGGGCAGGGAGTGATTAATTAATTTTCAGGTTCACATATTTGTCAAAAGAAACATACTTTACAGTTACCAAGATATGATAAAATGTTAAGGCTATGGGGAGCCTGGGTGGCTCAGTCGTTAAGCGGCTGCCTTCGGCTCACGGCGTGATCCCGGAGTCCTGGGATCGAGCCCCCATCAGGCTTCTCCACTGGGAGCCTGCTTCTTCCTCTCCCACTCCCCCTGCCTGTGTTCCCTCTCTTGCTGGCTGTCTCTATCTCTGTCGAATAAATAAATAAAATCTTTAAAAAAAAAACAAAAACAAAGAGACATAAACCACAAAAGAGCGAAAGAAGCATTATAGAATTAAAGGATGACTAGAAATAAAAAATGAACATGATAGAAGCAAATTCAATTATTTTAAAACTACAACAAATATGAAAATGCTATAATCACCGTCTAACAAACAGTTTATCAGATGAGGGGGGAAAAATCTAACGCTGTTGTCTACTTTTTTTAAAATAATTTTTTTTATTATGTTAGTCACCATACAGTACATCCCTAGTTTTTGAGGTAAAGTTCCATGATTCATTACTTGCGGATAACACCCAGTGAGCCATGCAATAGTTCCGTCCTTACTACCCATCACCAGCCTATCCCATTCTTCCACGCCCCTCCCCTCTGAAGTCCTCAGTTTGTTTCCCAGGGTCCATAGTCTCTCATGGCTCATTCCCCCTTCTGTTTACTCCCCCATTTCTTCTTCCCTTTGTTCTCCTACCAATCTTCCTACTTCTTATGTTCCATAAATGAGTGAAACCATATGACAAGTGTCTTTCTCTGCCGTTGTCTACTTCTGATAAAAATCATAGCTCCATGGTGGCACATTGTAGACAAGGAGGAACATAGAGGTGAAAATACAAAATGCAGCATCTCTTTTCATCAGTTCTTCCCTATCCTTCACACTCACATTGAGTGACATGGAGGGGTGTATTTTATTATTCTTTTTCAGTTAATTGCTTCTTGGCTAGTAATTGCAAGTCTTTTTTTTTTTTTTTTTTAAGTGGCCTGAAACTGAGAAAATGCATATCAATTTTAGGGAACGTATAATTGAAATACAAGGAAGTGTAAAAAATAATACATATAGATAGATTTTTGTTAACACTGGAGTGCAACCATAGTTATATATAAGAATAACTACAACATTTACAATATTTTCATATGGCATTCGAGACAAAAATAAGAACATTAGCATAACTTTACAGCTGGAGAGGAATCCTCTCTGCACTGCCCATAAAGTGTCCTGATGAGTCATGAGGAAAGTTTTAACTGACTACATGGAAGAATGTTTTGGCAAGACTAATAAGCTAATGCAATAAGCAGTTGACTGTAATGCTACGTGCCACTACAAAAGGTGTTTGAAATAAGTTAATAAGCTCCATGTGGAGTAAATTTTGTGTATGGTGTAAGATAGTGGTCTACTTTTATTCTTTTATGTGTGGCTGTCCAAAGAAAATATGTTCATGTATTTACACACACACACACACACACACACACACACAGAAGTTCATAGATACAAAGAACAGATTGGTGGTTGCCAGAGGTAGGGGGTGGGGTGTGAGAGAAATGGGTGAACTTTTTTTTTTACTTAAATATTTTTTTAAGGACAATAAAATCCTGTCAACAGACAATTTTTTAAGATTTTATTTATTTATTTGAAAGAGAGAGCACAAGCAGGGGGAGAGCAAGCAGAGGGAGAAACAGACTCCCCACTGAGCAGGGACTCAATCCAGGACCCTGGGATATGACCTGAGCTGAAGGCAGACGCTTAACTGACTGAGCCACCCAGGTGTCCCAACAAATAAAAATTTTAAAACACACTTCCTTTCATGCTATAGAAAGTTGCTGAAAGCTTATCATTTTAATAAAGACAAGTTGGAATTGATATAATGGGCAAAGGGAGTTTAGATAACAAGAGTAGGCACTTTGGATGAAATAAAAATGGAAGCTTAAAAGACACATTGTTTTTGGAAAGATGAAACAATTTTTTTAAATTGCTGCTTCAGGAGGTAGATGTTTTGCTGTTCTTGACTAGCAGATGCAAATAAATTGAACTGTGTTTTCCAACATGAAAAATAAACAATAGAATGATTCGGGGTGAAGGTTCAAGAAGCAAAATTTGGATATTTTGAACATGGATTTTTGGACGACTCAACCCCTTAATTATTTTCATGTGGTTCATATGTGGTTTAGACAGTTCAGGCTGCTTTAACAAAATACATAGACTGGGTGGCTTAAATAACACAAAGTTATTTAGCAGAGTCTGGAGTATAGGAAATTCGAGATCAGAGTGTCAGCATGTTTTGGTTCTGTGGGAGACCTCTTCCTGATTTGCCGTGTCCTACATAGGGGAGAGAGAGGGCTCTGGTGTCTTCCTTCTAATAAGGGCACTAATCCCAGGGCACCTGGGTGGCTCATTCAGTTAAGCATCTGTCTTCCACTCAGGTCATGATCTCAGGGTCCTCGGATTGAGCCCCACATCGGACTCCCCACTCGGTGGAGTGTCTGCTTCTCCCTCTCCCCCTGCCCTTCCTCCCTGCTCATGCTCACATGCACTTTCTTTCCCCCCATTTCAAATAAATAAATCTTTAAAAAAAAAATAAGGACACTAATCGCATTTATGGGGGGTGCCATCCTCATAACCTAATCTAAACCCAACTGCTTCTGAAAGGCCTCACCTCCAAATACCATCACATTGGGGATCAGGGCCCAACATTTGAATTTTGAGGGGACATAAGTATTCAGTTCATAGCAATATGTTTAGAAAAAAATAGTAAGCAACTATACCAGATGAAGAATTTTTATTTCATTTTTTCAAGTATAATTAACATATAGTGTTATATTAGTTTCACATATACAATATAATGATTCAACAGTTCTATACATTTGCCAGTGCTCGTCATGGTAAGTGTATACTTAACCCCCTTTATTTCACCCATGCCCTCCACTCACCTCCCCTCTAGGATCTACCAGTTTGTTGACTATATTTAATAGTCTGATTTTTGTTCATTCTTTTGTTTGTCTCCTTTTTACTCTACTTGTTCTGTTTCTTAAATTCCACGTTTGAGTGAAATCATATGGTATTTTTGCTTCTGTGTCTGACTTATTTCACTTAGCCTACTGTCCTCTAGGTCCATCCATGTTGTTGAAAATGGCAAGATTTCATTCTTTGTTATGGCTAGGTAGTATTCTATTGCAAAGAGGGGGAGAGAGAGAGAAGAGAGATCTATATCTCACACCTTCTTTATCCATTTATCTATGGCTGAACATTTGGGCTGTTTCTGACAGGTGTAAGGTGATATGTCATTGTGGTTTTAATTTTCATTTCCCTGATGATTCATGATGTTGAACCTCTTTTCATATGTCTGATGTCCATCTGTATGTTGTCTTTGGAAAAATGCCTGTTCAGGTCCTCTGACCATTTTTAACTGGATTGTGTTTTTTTGTTGTTGAGTAGTATAAGTTCTTTATATATTTTGGATTAACCCCTTATTGGATATATCATTTGCAAATATATTCTCCCATTTGGTAGGTTGCCTTTAAATTGTTGGTTGTTTCCTTTATTGTGCAGATGTAGTCCCAATAGTTTATTTTGATGTAGCCCCACTAATTTAATTTAATTTTTTTGTTTCCTTTGCCTCAGGAGACATATCTAGAAAAATGTTGCTATGAATGATATCAGAGAAATTAATATCTGTGCTCTCTTCTAGGATTTTTATGGTTTCAATTCTCACATTTAGGTCTTTAATCCATTTTTGTGTATGGTATAGGAGAGTGGTTCAATTTCATTCTTTTGCATATATTGTCCAGTTTTCCCAACACTATTTGTTGAAGAGACTGTCTTTTCCCCTTTTAGTATTCTTGCCTCCTTTGTTGTATTAATATTAGAAATACCACGCATGCAAGTATCTACCAAATCTGCCCAAACTAAGGATTTAATTAGTCATTGTATTAACCCAGAGTATTACTATTTATGTCTTACTAATACCACTCATTTTTAAAGACTAGGAACAGCTGAGTTAACAAAGTTAAAATTTCTCTCCTCTCAGGACCTTTTTATAGCTGTCTCCAATTTACATTCTTTCTTTACCAAAATCAACACAATGTATACAACCACATTTTTTAGTATTTGTCAGCATGGCCAATAAAGAACACAAGCCTCTTAATATTATGGATTTCTGTTTTTACTTTATGATTATTATAAGACTAATACATGTGCTTGACAATAGAATAAAACTGAAAAAAAAAGTCTCTTGGCTCATCCTACCCCATTCGTAACTCTTAATACTTTTTTATAGCTCTATTTTTATTACTTTTAGATACCATGAATTGACTCCAGACAATGAAAGATGAAAAATTTAGCTCAGTTGTGTGAACCATCACCTCCCCATATTGTGCTCCCCATGTGATTGAGTCTTTTAGATATGCAATAATTATTTCTTCAATTCATTATTTTGATAGTGTAATATTTTCAGAAATTTTATTCCTTCAAATTAGGTAATTCTTGAATTTGTATTATGTAGGATAATTTTTCCCTCTCATCATTGTCTTCATAGCATCAAGGTTTACAAATTCACATCTTATTTTGTAATAAAAAGTGCCTCTGCTCTTCAACTATAAGTTTATTCTAAAAATAAAAATCAACAATGCTTAGATTAGAATAATTGAATAATTAATATTCTGCATAAAACAAAGGGCTGAGATTTTTTCCAGCGAAAAAGAGTGTGTTGCTTAAATTGTTTTTCTGTTATAAAATAGATCTGCTTTGATATTTTTTCTGAAAGGAGAATACAGAAAGGAGAAGACATGCACTATCCTGCTTTCTTTTTCTTTTAGAGATGTTTTTCTTCTGCTCTGAGTTCTCTTTTATCCATTCTGTTTTTGCTTTCTGCATATATTAACTTTTAAAATCTTTTTGAAGGCATTTTTTAAGGATTTTAAAAATTTATCTCTGTCCTCAGAGTAGTCTTTTTTATAACCATACTGTGCCTTCTGGACCTTCTTAGATCTGATGCCAAATATGCTATTTCTGTCACATAATAGCTACCACATTCATACAAAGTTATGACTCAGTCGATAAATTAAATTTCAGCTCAAGATGGGCCGCTCTGGTCACAGTCACTTGATATGCTATGGTTTAATCATTAGTTTCAATGTATATCTTGAAAGATGTTACTTTACAAGTAGTGAGTAATTTTTGCAGTAAAAGGAATATCTGCTCCATAACCATAGAATTGTATAGTGTGATTCTCATATGGGGGTGGTGAGAGCACTACCCAACGTTTTCATCCATTGCAGAAAGCTTCTGCTGGGTAATAAGACCTGATAAGTAATAAGCTTACCACCCATCGGATCATTGTAGAGGTCTAGGACTCACTTAGAACTGGTAATATTCCCAACACCCAGTGATACTTCCTCCAACATCCAAGAGTCTACCAAACAATGTGGCTTTTTTTTTTTTTTTTAATGGTAGCGTGTGAGATGCAAAAACTTATCTTTTACATTATAGGGAATACTCGTGAACATTTGCATATGTATCATCCTCACTTAAGTTTTTCTTAAGTTTGTCTCCCATGCCTTGGTATCCATGTTTCTTGCTGGAGTATTTAGAGTACTTTCACTTTAACTGTGTACCAGATCCAGTCAACATGATGTCATCACTATACTGGGTCACTCTGACATTCAGCTGATGATGGAAATTCCTGAGTATTATTCAGTGACAGCAGGAAATTTAAAATATCCCTTGGGCAAAATAGGGAACATATTCCAACACCCTTCCTACATAAAAGCAAACAATTTTTTTTTTAATGGATAGAATGTGGAAAAAAAAAAAAAAAGAAACATGTTTGTCAGATTTCTGATCCCACAGCAAATGCACAGATTGGGATATCTGTTTTGGTAAGCATTCCAAAGATAGCACCACAGCTGCCATTGCTGTCATCGCCTTGTTAGTGATGTTAGGCTGACATGATCTTTCTGTGTTTTGCAGGTGACAGTTAAGTAAATGGAAATAGGATATGATGTGACCTACAACTCTGCATGCTTTTGCACTAATCTGCAAATCCTCAAAAATTATGGTATGGTTTCTGCTTTACCGTCTCCTTTGGAGGTCAAGAGTTGGGGATGTGATCAATGCTAGGCATTTTCACTTTGCCATTCCTACTGTAGTTGTTTTTACTTACTTGGTAGGAAATTTGCATTCAGGGATTAGAAAAATGACCACAGGGTGAGTCCATGGACCCACTAAGCCACAAATTTTAGCCATTAGTCCATTTATCAGTTGAGCTCTTGAAGTTCCCAGCCTTAACTGAGTGCCATGGTGATGCTTGGGGTTTACTAACCTAAGTCACTATATGAAATAGGTCTTCAGAGGTGTGAGATATATACCCTTTCCCAAGAATATATGTATCCTTATGAGTGGACTCAGGTCTAGTTGGGGAAGAATTAAGTATTAGATATTTTATTTTCTTGTAAGGTCAACTTCAAAGGAAAACAAAACCAGAATCTCTTTCAGTCAATAGAGTCCGAGTATGGGAAGTAGTTTTGTCTGGAAACTGAGTTAGAGATTACCATTTACCTTTACTTTTGAGGCAGCTTCTGCTTCCCAGCCTTTGCCTTTTCTTCTAGGTTATAAAGTTCAGTAACACACTAGTTCATTTTCTATCCTTTCACTTCTACAAGTTGATCTACTAGCCACTGCCATGAATGACTACAGATTAAAACATTCTAGTTTCTCCTCTGGCTTTCTTGCCTGGGGGTGGGGGCATTTCTTTCTCCATGACAATGAGAATTACCCTTGTGAGGAGAAACAGGGTCATTGAGAAAATCTGTGTTGGCTCTCTGCTGTGGTCCAGTGTGACCCAGAGAGCTATTGTCCTGCAACCAAGATCTTTGATATCAGTAAGGACACTGTGAGTCAAGAACAGCAGAATCTGGGGTGCCTGGGTAGCACAGTCGTTAAGCATCTGCCTTCGGCTCAGGGCATGATCCCGGAGTCCTGGGATCGAGCCCCACATCAGGCTCCTCCACCATGAGCCTGCTTCTTCCTCTCCCACTCCCCCTGCCTGTGTTCCCTCTCTCGCTGGCTGTCTCTCTCTCTGTCAAATAAATAAATAAAATCTTAAAAAAAAAAAAGAAAAAAAAAAAGAACAGCAGAATCTGTTTTCCATTCCTTCAGGGATTATACCTAAGAGTTAATTAATTTCTCAGGCTCACAAGATAATTCTACCCAAATATTCTTAATTCACTCAGTTGTCTTTTTCTTTTTCTCAATACTCTGTCAAGGCATTTCCTACCTCACCTCCTCAATTACTGCAGGATATCATCATGCCCAAACCAGTGTTCTGAACAGGACATTAAGCCACAAATCACAAGATAATACTTTTATGCCAATAAACCTTACCTTATCTAACCTCAAGATTTATCTCCCACACATTCCCAATGCCTTCCAGATCTCCTCATGTATCAGTGAGGTGTTATTTGGATATGTGTACTCTTCCTGGGAGGAGCTTAGACTCACCACACCCTAGTTGTTAGTTTGAAGATGGCCTGCACAAAGTAGGGGGTAAATATTGTGTAGAACATGCATCCTCTTGTGGGGCAATTGCCGGATTAGGGTTTTTTAGGGTCTTCATGGCAGAGGCTTTTCTGTTCATCTGATGGAATTGGCTGCTTGGAGGCCTCGGGGAAATCCGACCTGGAAGATCTTTAGACTGTCACACACTAATGACTCTATCCTAGGACTCAGATCTCATCATTCCCTACAGGGACCCTGACTTCTGTCTAGAAGACTTGTTGAGGCTGTGTATTAATCTTTTGTAACTCCTAGTTAAAAGTAAATCCTGGGTCTGATTTTCATCACTGTTTGCCCTGACGTTGTCAGAGTTATACGTGTCTTTAACAATGGCTTGGGGGTGTTCTTTCTTGTGTGCCTTGGGTTGTTATTTGCTATGCTGAATGTACACAATTTTGTGAGTTTTTCAAAGCTCTTAACAGAATCCTCTAACCCTACAGCTTTTATAGTTACAATTACCTTCCTACGTTACAAATGATATTGTGAGTGAAGTGGTAGGTTCTTTCCCTACTTAATACTGTTGGCCAAATAGCCAAATAACAAAACATTATTTGATGACAAGCACGTAATTCATCCAATGGCCCTAGAATGGAGAAGGGCCGCTGATGCTCTAAAGGCAGCGTCTCCCCCATTAGGTCTTATGGTTAACATTCTGTGGGGGTTAGGGTAATTAAGGGGCTGATAAGCCAGCTGATGTAGAGGTTTTGGAGGAAGGGATGAGTGGCTTCTCCAAATCAGAATGCCTCCTCTTTTCTTGCCTTAAATGGGTGCAGTCTGATCGGTCATGGCACTGGTAGGTGTGTTTTTTGTTTTTACAATTAGATGGTAGTGATCCCAAGGTCATCCGTAGGGTTAGCAAGGTGTTTGAACTGGATCAAACTGCTTGAAAACTGGGTCACAGGGGCTTGTTTGGAGATTGTGGCTTTTGGCACCTGGCCTTAGTTTCTAGTGGCAAGCAGCACATGTTAGCAGAGCTAGAAAAATGGATTAAATGGATTATTGTGTTTTATAAGCAAGAATGCATCTGAGAATTGACTGCCTGAGTAAATATGTATCAACCAGAGTTTCATCGTGTTGCATTTTAACTCCCTTACATGTCTAGATTTGCACATGAATCAGAATTGCTGAGTGGATTCCAACAGTCATCCCAGTGGAGGCTATGATGATGACCCAGGGCAGAATGTGAGGTCTGTGCAACTGCTTGCCAAAACAGCTGGGGTGAGTAAAAAAGAAAAGAAAAGAAAAAAAAAGGTGGACCAGACAGAATACCAAAAAAGTTTTACATGCTGTTGTTGTAGCAATTCCCACCCCCCATGGTTTTACATAAGTCATTCTTTGACACATTCACAATGATTCCCGTGGAAGGGGCTTTTCATTATAGCATTGTTTCTACTATCACATGTTATAATCAACTTACATCAGAAGTCCCATTAGTGAAAGAATGGCCTACAACATAGTATATAATACTGTACAGTAGATGAAATGAATAATTTTCACATGGAGAGTATGGTATCATGAACATAAAGTGGGAAAACATAGCAAAAATATAACTTGTTATGTAAAAGCATATGTGTGTCATAAAATTGCAAAAACCTGAAAGGGAAGAAAGATACCAATTTGACATTAATGTTGATTGCGGGCAGAATGGAGAAGCAAAGGGGTTGGGGAGGTCTGCATAGTTAGCTGCAACTGTCTCTGCAAAATTTTATTTATTTTTCAATATGTTAACTGTGTAACTTGAGATTTCATTATATTTCCACTTCTTTCCAAGTTGAGACTTTTTTTTTAAATTAAAATGGGTTTCAAAAAGAGTTAGTAGAAGGTATTACACAACTAGGTATTTGCCTAAAAGATGCAAAAATACCGATTTAAAGGGGCACATGCACCCCGATGTTTATAGCAGCATTATCGACAATAGCCAAATTATAGAAAGAGCCCACATTTCCATCAACTGATGAATGGATATAGAAATTACGGTATATATATATATATATATATATATATATATATATATATATATAAAATATATTAGTCACAAAAGAGAATGAAATCATGCCATTTGCAATGACATGGAAGGAGCTAGAGTATATTATGCTAAGAGAAATAAGTCAGTCAAAGAAAGACAAATACCATATGATTTCACTCACAAGTGGAATTTAAGAATCAAAACAGCTGAACATAGAAAGAAAAGAGGCAAACCATAAAAAAGACTCTTAACTATAGAGAACAAACTGAAGGTTGCTGGAGTGGAGGGTGGCAGGGGATGAGCTAAATGGGTGATGGGTATGAAAGAGGGCACTTGTCATGTTGAGCACTGGGTGTTGTATAAGTGATGAATCACTAAATTCTACTCCTGGAACTAATATTTCACCCAATGTTAACTAGTATTTAAATAAAAACTTGAAACAATCAATGAATCAATCAGAAAATGAGACAGTGCGTAGAGGCCATTATCTAAGGTGAATTCTCTCTATGGGGACAGGTTATAGGTTCAGTAACTTTTTTTTATTATTTTTAAGAGAGAGGTGAGCATTTTTAAGTTGAGTGTATTTACATATCTATTTTATTTTAGAATTTAATACAATAGGGACACCTGGGTAGCTGAGTCAGTTAAGCATATGCCTTCGGCTTAGGTCATAATCCCGGTGTCTTGGGATTGAGCCCCACGTGAGGCTCTCTGCTCAGCAAGGGAGTCTGCTTCTCCCTCTCCCTCTGCCTCTCTCTCTCTTTCTCTCAAATGAATAAGTAAAATCTTTAAAAAAGAAATAAAATAAATAAAATTTAATACAATAAATTAAGAAAGAACATCTATAAATGATAACATATATCAATGTGTAAAAATGTGTAAGAAGAAATAAGAAAATGGTACAATTTTTAAATGATCAGAATACACTTACAGGAGAATTAAAAATAAAAAGATCTCAATGATAAATGTATAAAATAGATTCAACTCAGAAATAATCAGATAAGGGGCGCCTGGGTGGCACAGCGGTTAAGCGTCTGCCTTTGGCTCAGGGCGTGATCCTGGCGTTATGGGATCGAGCCCCACATCAGGCTCCTCCGCTATGAGCCT